>NC_062562.1:86246786-86549817 GCF_022837055.1 Prionailurus viverrinus | reverse complement strand
TATTTTACTGCACTTTGCTTTTATTGCACTTTACAGATACTGCATTTTTTTTTTAACAAATTGAAGGTTTGTGGCAACCCTGCCTCAAGCAAATATATTTGTGCCATTTTCCAACAGCATTTGCTCACTGGTGTCTTTGTGTCACATACGGTTTTCACAGTGTCTTTGATAGTACCATTCTAATTGTTTGGGGGCACCACAAACCACACCCATTTAAGACAACACACTTAAGAAATGCTATTTGTGTTCAGAAAGCTCTACCGACCAGCCATTTCCCCAGCTCCTTTTCTCTCCTTGGGCTTTGCTATTTCCTGAGACAAAATGATCTTGAAGTGAGGCCACTTAGTAACCCTACACTGGTCACTAAGTGTTCAAGTGAAAGGAAGAGTCACATGTCTCTTACCTTAAAAGGTAGTGAGGAAGCTATGTCAAAGGCCAACACGTGCTGAATGCTAGGCCTCTTGTGCAAAACATTTGGTCAAGTTGTGGATGTAAAGGAAAAGTTCTTAAAGGAAATTAGAAGTAAAAGTGCTATTTCAGTGAACACACAAATGGTTAAAAAAAAAAAGGCAAAGTTTTAGGGGTCTGCATAGGAGATCAATCTAACCACAACATTACCTAAGCTGAAGCCAAATCCACATCAAGGCCCTAATTTTCTTCCTTTCTGTGAAAGCTGGGAGAGAGGAGGAAGCTGCCAAAGAAAAGTTTGAAGCTAGCAGAGGTTAGTTCATGATATTGAAGTGAAGAAGCCAGCTCCATAACATAACAGTATAAGGTAAAACAGCAAGCTATCCAGAAGATCTAAGTAGGTAATTAATGAAAATGGCTACAGTAAGTGAGAGATTTTCAATGTAGAAGAAATAGCCTTCTATTGAAACAAGATGCCATCTAAATCCTTCATAGCTACAGATGAGAAGTCAACGCCTATCCTCCAACAATAGACCATATCTCTTGTTAGGGGCTAATGAGCTGGTGGCTTGAAGTTGAAGTCACTGTTCATTGACCCTTCTGAAAATCCTAGGGTTCTTAAGAATTAGGCTTGATTTACTCTGCCTGTGTTCTCTATCCATGGACAACAAAGCTTGGATGACAACACATCTGTTTACAACACGGTTTACTGAATATTTGAAGTCCACTGTTGAGACCTACTACTGAGGAGAAAAAAATCCTTTCAAAATGTGACTACTTACTGAGAATGCACCTGGTCACCCAAGAGCTATGACAGAGATGTATAGTGAGATACATGTTGTGTTCATGCCTGCTAACACATCATTTTGCAGCCCATGGATCAAGGAGTAATTTCCACTTGTCCAAGTCTTGTTATTTAGGAAATACACATTTTGTAAGCCTATAGCTGTCACAGATACTCCTCTAATGGATCTGGGCAAACTTTATTGAAAACTTTCTGGAAAGGATTCACCATTCTAGATGTTATGAAGAACATTCACAATTCAAGGGAGAAGCCAAAATATCAACATGAACATGAGTTTAGAAGAAGTTGATTTGAACCCTCATAGATGACTTTGAGTGGTTCAAGAATGCCGTAGAGGAAGTAAGTGCAGATGGGGTAGAGACAACAAGAAGAGTAGAATTACAAGTGGAGGCTGAAGATGTAACTGAATTGCTGCAATCTCATGATAAAACTTGAATGGATGGAGAAGATGTGGCATATATATACATATACACACACACATATATATATATATATATATGCATACACACACAATGGAATACTACTTGGAGAACAAAAAGAATGAAATCTTGCCATTTGCAATAACGTGGATGGAATTAGAGCATATTATGATTAGCGAAATAAGTCAGAGAAACACAGCTATCATATGATTTCACTCAGGTGGAATTTAAGAAACACAATAGATGAACATAGGGGAAGGGGAGAAAAATACGACAAAAACAGACAGGGAGACAAACCATAAGAGACTCTTAATTACAGAGAAGAAACTGAGTGTTGCTGGAGAGAGGCGGGGGTTGGGGGAATGTGCTAAATGGGTGATGGGCATTAAAGAAGGCACTTGTTGGGATGAACACTGTGTGTTACAAGGAAGTGATGAATCACTGTGTTCTATACCTGAAACCACGACAACACTGTATGGTAAATAACTTGAATTTAAAGAAATTTTTTTAAAAACTTGAATGAATGAAGGTTTAATTCTTATGGATGAACCAAAGTAGTTTCTGGAAATAGAATGTTGTACTCCTGGTGAAGATTCTGTGGCTATTTTTGAAATGACAACAGAGGAGTTGGAATGCTACGTAAACTTAGTTGATCATGCATCAACAGGATTTGAGAGGATTGACTTTAATTTTGAAACAAGTTCTGTTGTGGGCACAATACTACCAAACAGCATCCCAGACTGTAGGGAAATTGTTCTTGAAAGGAAGCATCCATCAATGCAGCAAACTTTTGTTGTCTTATTTTAAGAAATTGCAATAGCCATTCAGCAACTACCACCCTCATCAGTCAGCAGCCATCATCAATCGTGGCAAGACCCTTGACCGGGGCGGGGGGGGATTATGACTCCCTGAAAGCTCAGATGATGATTAGCATTTTTTAGCACCAAAGTATTTTTTAAAATTAAGGTATGTACTTTTTTAGACACAAGGCTATTGTACACTTAAGAGACTACACTATAGTGTAAACATAACTTTTATATGCACTGGGAAACCAAAAAATTCATTTGAGTAGCTTTATTGAGATATTCACTTTATTCGATATCTACAATTGGAACTGAACCTGCAGTATATCCATCTTATGTCTATACATGAAAGAGGCTCAGCATCACTTAGGAGATACGTGCAAATCTAAACTTCAATGAGATATCACCTCACACATGCTAGAATGGCTATTATCAAAAAGACAAGAGATCACCATTATGGCAAGGATGTGGAAAATGGGAGTCCTGTGTGAGGGACCACTATGAAAACTGGTATGGAGGTTCCTCAAAAAATTAAAAATATAACTATGAATCAACAATTCTAAGTATTCACTTGAAGAAAACGAAAACACTAATTAGAAAAGACATAGGGACCTCTGGGTGGCTCAGTCGGTTAAGCATCCAACTTCAGCTCAAGTCATGATCTCACAGTTCCTGGGTTTAGACCCACATTGGGCTCTGTGCTGACAGCTTGGAGCCTGCTTCAGATCTGTGTCTCTCTCACTCTCTGCCCCTCCCCCACTTGCACTCTCTCTCAAAAGCAAACATTAAAATTTTTTTTCCAGAAAAAGTCATAAGTCCTCCTATGTTGACTGAGACATTTTTTCAATAGCCAATATATAGAAACAACCTAAGTGTCCGTCAACAGATGAATGGATATAGAAGTGTTATATAGATAGATATATAGGACAGCCAGCCATTTGTGACAACCTGGTTGGACCTTGAGGGCATTATGCTACATGAAACAAACTAGATAAAGACAAATATCGCATGACATTACTTACATATGGATTCTATTTTTAAAAAATCAAATCATAGGGGCACCTGGGTGGCTCAGTCAGTTGAGCGTCTTGACTTCGGCTCAGGTCATGATCGCATGGTTTATGAGTTCGAACCCCATGTCGGGCTCGGGGCTGACAGCTTGGAACCTGGAGCCTGCTTCAGATTCTGTGTGTCTCTCTCTCTGCCCCTCCCGTGCTCATGCTCTCTCTCGCTCACTCTCTCAACAATAAATAAATGTTAAATTTTTTTTAATCAAATTCATAGAAACAAAGAGTAGAAAAGTAATTGCCAGTACCTAAGGGACGATAGGGAGAGTTTGGTAAAAGGGTACAAACTTTCAGCTATACTATGAATATACTCTGAGGATCTAATAAAATGTGATGACTTACAATTGATAACACTGTGAAATTAAATATTGTCACCAAAGGGGGAAAATGATAAATATGTGGATAATGGAAATGTTATTTAATGGGGGAAGGGGTTATCTTTTCACAATGTCTAAGTATATCAGATCACCTAAATGTACACTTGAAATATCTTACAATTTTATTTGTCCATTTAAACTGAAACTCAGACTTTAAAGAAAAAAATGATAACACAAAAAAGCAAAAGTCATTTCCTATTAAATAGGATAAAAGTAGAAGTTATTAACAGATGTGTGAAATTTAAAGCTATAGGACCAGATTACATTACCTAGGAAGAAAGTGTAAATAAAAAGAACCCCTGGAAAAGTCTGTCACATAGAGAGCATGAAGAGAGGCATGTTGAGCCAAAGAGAGCAAGATGAACCCCCAAAAAGTATGGAAGAAACCAAAAGCGTTAGGCAAATATACATGAGAAAATATTGCAAGGGGAGAATATTCTACATTGCCAAATGCTCCTGGCAAGTCAAATACAATGAGGACCAAGAATTGATCATTATTTTATGTTTTGCCTTATATTTAGTTGATTATGAAAAATAAATTTTTCATAATGTATTTTGTTTCTTTTAGACATCTCTTTAACAAACAGAAAAAGCATTCTACCTGAAAATGCAACTCAAAGAAATTTTATTTATTGGGTGGCGAGTACTGTATTAAACGCTAGTGAGGAAAACAAGCCAAACCAGCTCAGAGTCTCTGTGAAATTATTCTGAACATTTTACTCAGTTCTTTACTCACATAGCCTATTCTTTTGATTATTGGAAGATGCACCTCGGCATAGTGAAGGCTGTAAGAAAAAAATCATATCTAATTACTTTCCTAAACATCTTTTTTTTTTAATTATTTTGAGAGGAGAAAGAATGCAGGCATGCGGGGGATGGCAGAAAGAATGGGACAAAGAGAATCCCAAGCAAGCTCCATGCTGTGGAGGTGGGTCTCGCTCCCACCAACCATGAGATCATGACCTGAGTTGAAACCAAGAGTCAGATGCTTAACTGACTGAACCATCCAGGCACCCCTCTCCTAATCATCTTTTATGAAATTCAATAATTAAAGGGAATTAAGGATGTAGAAAAAGTTACAGAATACAGAACCTAGGAATAAAAAATAAAGGATAATTTTTCCAATAGTAGGGAACTTAATGACTTCATGAGCCATCACTAGACCATGGGGCATGCAGATGTCAATTGCTGGTATTTCATGGTTCTGTAAACTAGACAAGCATCTCTTGCTAGCTTAGCTCTTTATTTTGAATATGTTCTTAGAGTGTCCTTTCAGGTGTGGTTCAAATACATTATTATTTTTAATTTTGGTGAAGGTCCTGATGCTACATGTGCAGTATGGTATGTTCACCTTTGAAACTGGATATAAGGGATATGGAAGATAGAGAAGTGTGTTTCTTAAATTGATCTTACCTGTCCCAAACTTTGCCTTATTGAGCCTCATTGCTAAAATCATAATTCTTGGGAATTATAAAATCTGCTAGTAAATTTTATTTTTACTTATGGTCATGAAAATATAAGAAGAATATCCGGTACTATGGAAGTTTTTGTTTTTTGTCCTTTTTTTCTTGCAACTAGTATATTACTCTAAACAGCGTTTTTTGTTAATGTGTTTTCTTTCTTAATCATCAGAATCTGCAACTCAAAATGTAAGGCATTCTTGAAACAGTACTAGAGAAATTGCTTTATTCAGAACGTTGAACTATAAAGTTTAGGGTAATGTAATTTATTTGGATTCAAACTAAAGCACTTTTGTAAGGTGAGTTCAGAAGTGGACTATACGTGGGTGCTCCCAAAGATTCATACTGAGTATTTCCTCAGGATTTTTCTTTTTCCTTCTTTCCAACAGGAGGATTATACTGACTGTGGTGGTGTTTCTGGATTGAACCCCTCCCTGTGGTCCATCATTGGCGTCCAGTTTGTACTACTTTGGCTTTTATCTGGCAGCAGACACTGCCAGTTGTGACCTTCTAAAACTAAATCTGCATAATTAAACTCCAGACCCTGCCAAAACATGAGCCCTTGGTCGCATTAAAATAGGGTCAACTGTGGAATCAGCAGAACACTAGCTGGGCCCATACCATGGCATAAATGTAAGGCGCAGACTCATATGACACCCACTGGCTGCATGTCAGGGTATCAGATCCTTGAACTTGTGTGAATGCTGCATCATCTATGTATAACATCAAAGCAAAATTCTATACATGCTCTATTGGAAGATTTGAGAGTTTGTCGTTGCATTGTTGGTGATTACATGTAAAAGGGCTCCCCATACTGTTTATGAATCATACAAATTGTCTTGACCTTGACATGGAATTTTGACCTGCTGCAATTCTCGTTCTTTTACCAAGAAAATCTCTAGAGGAAAAAATGGAGTTATTTTTGCCTTCACGTATTCTTCTGTTAAAAATTATTTCCTGCTTTGAGTAATGGCTATTGAAAAAAAAACAAAACAAAACAGAGAGATTGGTGTAATCTGTTGAAATAGAAATAATGGCTAATTTTCTACAAAAAAAATTTGCCATAAATAAAATGCCTTATGAAGAATGGCTTCTCTGCCAAAAATATAACACAAATGATGACCAATTAAGTTTAGCTGAGAGAATGAATTGGTGTTTGAAAATAATAACTAAGAAACTATTAAACTAAAGGTGCTTGAAGGTGCAATTTGAATATGTTACCTATTTCCTCATAAATGTAAGCCCTTAATAAATGCTTCGATGTAATGTTTCTTTTGTTCACAGTAAAGTTATGTAGTGCTAGCCAGATATTTCAAAAAGCTCTAAGAGAAACTTGTTGGGGGGAGGGGAAAATGTTTTTTCTCGTGATAAATGAACTTTGGTTACCAAGGGTATTTTGCATGATGCTGCTGCTACTTTAACTTTCGGTTTTTGTTTTTCTCTTACTGTAGAGTATAGTCCTTTGAAAAGTTAACTGAGTGACATTATTGTTATGTAAGACTCTGAACCTTGCAGTGGAATGCACTTAAGTCATCTTTACAAATGTCGTTCAATTACTCTGAATATACTGTGCAATGTCAATGCCGAATGATTGGGTTAGGGAAATGGTGAAATGGGAATTAATGGATTTTATACAGACTCGTGCTTTTGCCTGAAAACCTATGTACAGATATTTTAAGTACATAAATCAGATTTGACACATTTATTTTTTGAAGAGTACATATATGTTCTCAATGAAGATTCATACTAGGTTTCCTCTTTGTTCGTGTGAATAGTAGCACATAAAATCCAAACATTTCTGCTGCTGCTGCTTTTGTCCCTCCATTTTAAGCGGTATGATCACTTGACCAAAATTTCCATGCAGTTTGCTGAGGGTTTTATAACAATCTGAACAAATAGGAAACCTTGAATCTGTATGTATACACATGAATACTTGATTGTGAATAATCAAAATTGTTTTTATACAGCCTCATTGGTGAAAATGATTAGTATAGTAAATCAGATATTTCATTATAGAGTAATATGGTAGATTATTATTTATGCTTTTCAAAATAATTTTCAAGAGTCAACAGTGTTTGAAGAAAGGGTAAAAACAATGAATGTGTAATTCTAGTTAAAGTGAGCAATTCTGCCGAAGGCTAGAAGTGTGCAGATATTTTTTATGGCAAGATGCATTTGTTCTTATTTTGAACATGCCAAATTCTGGTGTGTGTATATGCTGGAAATTTTCTTATATGTCATTTTTAAGTCAAAATCTTATTAACATTATCCAGCATGCTTTAATATGCTCTGCATATCAAAGACATAACCACGTCTTTAGCATAGCTTAAAAGACATTTGTTTTGTTTTTAGCTTTGCATACATTTGTCATTCCCTCTCACCACCAGTATACCCTAGGTACCATTTGTGTATATTTCCTTATTTAAACTATTTTTTATTTATAAATGGGAGGGGGGCGGGAATGGAATCACTTTGCCAGCTATTGTTCTAGGAGTTGACATCAGTTACCATTTCTATCTCATTGTTGTGATTTTGTAGTCTCATTTGTAACTGGTATTGACATTTTAGAAAACACCAAAGTGATTTAAAAAAATACGGAACTTCTCACTCTAGTAACACTATGTTTCAATCATGTTGTTTGTTAATTAAATATTTAAAACTTCTTGTTAACTTTTGCTAGACTATTTTAGGTCATCAAAGTGTTGGGAAGGGGATATCAAAATAGCAAATTATGTTAGTTCGTGTGTATACATGATGCACATTAAAACAACTGAATTGCTTCCAGCATACAACAAACTACCTTAAAATTATCCTTCAAATCTATTAAATATGTTTTCATGGCTAATGTCACTGAAATAGTATGTTTTCATCCACTGCATTATTGTTGCCTCCATCACAGTTAACCTTGGCATCTCTTGGCAGGGTCCTATTGATTCCATTTACCATCAAAATATATTTACGTGCACGAGTCTTGCTATGATCCTTTTTTTTTTCTGTTATAAAACAAACCTATATTATGAGACCCACATACATGGTGATAAATTGGGTAAGAACGTGCTTTCTGACTAAAAATTGTTCTCATGCCTAATACTGGCCTTCATACGTTTAGCAATTTTTTCAAAGACAGTAACACTCATTCCATCACACTGTTCTATTTAATTTAGGATTTTTCTGTGAGTTCTAATTGTCGACCAGAACTTAAATAGCCTGTTATAAATACTGGTTTTCAAAGACTAAACAATATAAGAGATCAAGAAAAAAAGCTTTTAGACTCTTAGGTTTATTTAATTTTGGCTCTACTCATCCAGTTTCATGTAGTTTGCCATTAGAACAAAATCAAAATAAGTCTTACGTTGGTGTTGAGTAACAGGAATGATTTTTGCATTAATGGTTTCTTTCTATTTTCTTCATTTGAACAACCAGCATTACTGCCAAACACCAATCGTGGTCCATATTTGTAACAGGTTTTTAACATGACATAGTTAGCAAGTTTGATTGAAGAGATTTTTAGGTCCTGGGCCTATAAGATTTTAGTATGATCTTTTTTCATGTTTCTAATGCTTGAGGCGTTACTGCTTAACTTGGAAAAACAACAAAACAGTGTTGCTGCCATTTGTAAGTTTTCCTATAATATTCCTTTTATTAACTTTAAAACTGGCCTTACTGGGTTCAAATAGGCAGTATCCCTTTTAAGTGACCTTTGCAACCCAAGTGTTACTTGCTTATTTGATGCTCTCTTCTATTTTACATCTCATTTTAATCTTTCTCTCCACCAAAGCTTAAATTCTATGTCTTAATTTAAAACTCTAAACTATTCCATTGATCGTTAGCTGACACTAAGAAATCTAGAGGTAGACAGCTTGACCTTGTGAAACAAAACGGACATTGTGACTTTTTTAAGTGTAGAATAGAATGAGTTCACGTGCCCACAGCTGAAAATATCTCATCGTTATCTAGAACTTGGTTGTTTTCCCATTAGCCGAATGTTAATATTGCTAATATTCCGTGTACCTTTCTGTAAACAGCAAATCAATACAACATAACTATCGAGTGTTGAATAAATTCCAGAATTTCAAAGACTCAGATAACGCTTACCAATAGTTTCATCTACCTTACTTCTAGTTCACATAATTAACTCAAAGAAATTCCACGGAGACTAATGGGATACTGTCTTGTATAGATGCCGGTTGAGTTTACCGCGTGGCCTGACAAAGCTGTCTTTTTTGTTGTGCTGTATGATTGTTGGATCGTGCGTTTAGGATACTTTTATTAAAATGCTCAGTGTGCATCCATGCGAAAGGCCAATTGGCTCTGTGAACAAAAGATCTTTTCTCCCCTTTATTATGTTCTCTTGACACTTTTGTGGAAATTAACTAGCCTGATAAAACACATTTTGTAAAAATTTGTATAATACTGTTATAAAAATATTTATAATCCCAGAAAATGTTGTGTTAAATCTTGTGCAAAAACAGTATATTCAGAATAAAAGTTTATCATTTAAAGTCACCACAGTTTGGATTAATTATATAACGTCCAGCTGAAAGAGACACAAGTCTTTGTCCTAAATGTATTTTCATCAAGCCTTCCTGTGGGGAGCATGCAAGATAATGAAAAGAAAACTTGGATTAGCAACGTGCTTTTCCTATCACAAACCTCAACTCACTAACAAATGTGCTTGCAAGTCCTTTACCTAGCCGTGACCCCTTTCCTGTCGCTTTTGCCATCATCAAGGCCCGTGGGAAGGTAAGAGTTCAGACTTTGGGCTTCAATTGTAAAAAAAAAAAAAAAAAAAAAGTTTCCTTGGGGGGGAAAACCATTTGAAAGAAACAAAGTTAGAATATCTGAAATGTGCCTATGTTTTATACATATGACTTTTAAATATTTCTCCTAGCAAACAGCAGCTGAAATAGTGAAGGCTAGTGTAAAGAATTAAAAAAAAAAAAACATACCTGTACACTTCTTTCACATTTATACCAGTTTACCACGTCCCCTATATGCTCACCTCATAAATTAATGAGCCCCAAACTGTGTGGAATCTAGTGTAAAGTAAGCCTGCTTTTCTTTCTGGGGACTCTCTTAAGAGAGAAAACTTAGTATGCATGGGAGGAATGCTGTATGTTGAGCACCAACGATGGTCATTACTGGAAAACCTGACCTCTAGTTTCTGATCAAGGCATTTTAACAGGAAAAAGCCTACATGAAAGTGTAAGGTGGATAACATTTGTTTTTTGAACATCTGGCTTTATTTTGTACCAATTTATCTCCTCAATCAATCCTCTTACTCCCCAGAGACACCCTCATTTCCTCTATCAATCATCTCGAACCCCTCTCCACCTCTTCTCTTGGGACCTTGCTTCATCAATTCTCCTTTCTCAAGCATATTCAGTCTCCCCTTTCTGCAGGCTTCCTTCTCTCTGCTGGCAAACACATTCAGAACGCCTCTATTTAAAACAGACACAAAAATTAAACATCCACTGTTATCCCTTACCCCGATTACTTCCCAGAGTTGTAAACCTAGGATTAAAATATCCCTTTGCACACCCACAGACACATACTGACAGTCTCTTCTGGAAGGTAACTCAACTGACCCTCAGTCGTCAACCTGGCCTCAGAATTTTAGATCTGAAAGGCTCATCTCTGACCTTTAGTTTGGGGCTACCACTGGAAAAATTTAGGTACCAGTATGAGGTCCCAACAAATTCAAGGTATTGGGTATTTCTTAATGCTTAAAGTGTTTATATGTTAAAGGACAGTTATTCATGGAGCATGCATGTCATTTTCTATAAACTAGAATAAATCAACAGTGCTGTCTCTTTAATGTATTTTTTAAATGGACTGTACTTTTTCAGATAAATATATTCAAGAAGGAAATTTATTATTACTGCCATAACTGGAAAACTACTATAATTTGCCAAAATTAGTAGTTAAGGCCACAAGTTCATATCTATTATAATGAAAAGAAATCCATAAAATCACTCAGCACGTACCACTGTCAAATGTGCTAGAGTTAACATAGAACTTCTTCCACACATTTATTATAGTGATAGACTAGGCAGTTTTTGAATTTCTGCCACTAAGGTTTTAAAGTGTAAACCTAGACTCAAACAGCAGATTATAAATTATACTTAATACATTAAAAAACATTTTTACCAAAAGCATGCTCTTAAAATTTCTAACTTTGAGACTTTTTTAGGTTCATCGATTTTTTTCAAAATGCTTTACCATAATTATCATAGATTTTGAGTATCTCAGGATCCTAATGTATCTTTAAATGTTTATCTAACATTTTCAGTGATACAAGAACAATGTATGTACCTAGAACTGAATAAGATTGCCAGTTTCTTATACCAGAAGGACTGCCTTTTTCCAGGTAGTCTCTCTAATTGCTTAGTTTAAGAAAAAAGGAACTTGTATGAAATTATGAATAGTTGATGATAACTATTGTAAAAAGCAAAATGGTTAACCAACTAATATCACTTGTCATTTCTTGTGCTCCGTTCCCTTTATTATTTTTTTTAATTTTTTTAAGTTTATTTATTTTGGGAGATAGAGAGTGTGCATACACACATGCTTAGAGGAGGCAGGAGGGGAAGAGACAGAGTGAGAGAAAATCCCAAGGAGATGGCATTATCAGTGCAGAGCCCGTCCCAGCTTTCAAACTCACAAACTGAGACCATAACCGGAGCTGAAATCAAGAGTTGGTTAATCCATCAGTTGCTAAACAAACTTAGCCACCGAGGTGGCCCCCCAATCCCTTTTTAAATTTCAAAATTATACTGATCTGGGTACCTGGGTAGCCCAATTAAGTGTCTGACTTTGGCTCAGGTCAAGATCTCATGGTTTGTGGATTTGAGCCCCACATCAGGCTCTGTGCTGACAGCTCAGAGCCTGGAGCCTGCTTCAGGTTTTGTTTCTCCTGCTGTCTCTGCCCACCCCCTGCTCATGCTCTCTTTCTCTCAAAAAAAAAAAAAAAATTAAAAATTAAAAACACACAAAATTATACTGATCTGTAAAATTCCTATTTCTGGTAACTACTGCCCTAGTCCTTATCTTGAAGGCAGTAGAGACAACTACTGACTGCAATCTGTTGCTTCAATTTGGATTCTGACTTTACCACTTACTAGCTTTGGAACCATGCAGGAATTACATACTGTTTCCAAACCTCAGTTTTCTCATCTATCAACTGGAATAACAGTAACTACATTTTAGGGTTGCCATGATAACTATCATGATATAATATGATATAATGATACAATAATTACCATAAAGCACTTAGTGTAAGGCCACCATTGAGTGAGCACTCAACAATGCTATCCATTAGTATTATGAATTGTTATCACCATCATCTTCCTGATTTCCATAATCATCATTCAGTGCTGGAGCTTTTGAGACCCTAATTATCTTCATGATTTGCCATTTAAAACGTTACTTGGTTTTTATTCACTGAAGTGTGAGAAATAGAACCATATGCAGATGAAAAAAACAAAAGAAGAACAGACCCTTCTCTTGAACTACTGGCTGGGAATATTGAAACCTTAGTAAGCATTTACAATAGCACGAGGTAAGTGCCATGATATAAGAAATACGTGGTACTATGGGAACTGACAGTATGATAACCCGGCTAGAATGAGCTGGCCAGAGAAGCCTACAATGATTTGAGCTGAGGCAAAGGTAGCTCATCCACAGAGCAAAGTGCATGAATGCTGACAGGTGCACTCAAGGAACTGGACCCAGCTGAGTATGCGATCAGGATGGCTTAAGGGGTGGGCGATGAGTAACCAGAGATGAAGTGGAAGATGAGGCTGTGGAGATAAAGGGCCAGAGATCAGAATCTTCCCTAGATCATATGCTGGGGGGTGGGATTAGAAAACTGGAAGCTGCTGGCAACTTTTAAGCAGAGAACAGTATGATCAGATTTGCATTTCGGAAAAACCACTCTGGATGAAATGTGGTTTCTTAGAAGAACATCTATCAAAGGAGACCGATCGAGACTATTTTCAAGATGAGAAATTTGTTGATTAGCATGGGAAGCTCAAGTAGACGGAATTTAGAAACATTTAGAAGGAAATTAAAGAGAGAAGGAAGCGAACCATAAGATAGTCTTAACAGTAGAGACCAATATGAAGATTGGTGGAGGGATATGGGTGGGGAATGGGTGGGATGAATGATGGGTGTTCAGGAAGGCACTTGTTATGATGAGCACTGGGTGTTGGATGTAAGTGATGAATCACTAAATTCTTCTCCCGAAACCAGTATCACACTATATGTTAACTAACTAGAATTTAAATTAAAAAAATGGAGGGGGGAAATAACAGAAATATTTAGAAGGGAAAAAGGAAAGAACTTAATGATTCATGTGTTGTTTTACTGAAATAAAGGACAAAATTTAGAATTTTGTTTCTGAAGTTCAATTGTGGGAAGTTACACAATCCCCCAAGTTTGGGGAACATTGGAGGGATACTAGGGGCAGGTTTGAGATAGACAGGGTAAGTCCAGAGGAAAAATGAGAGACTGTACTTAAGAATTAAGTTAATATTGTAAGAAATATTGTAAAGGAGCATCTGTACATGCTGACAATGCAAAGAGAATATAGCATCTCTGGCACCCAACAATATATACACCAAGATAATGATTCTCACCCCTGAATCACTTAAAAACTCTTATTGGCGGTTGTCTTGACCTGTTTTTATTGGGTTTAAACACTTTGATAACCCAGAAATGACGCTAGTTCAGAATTTCAGGTGTTTTCACTGTGCAGCCAGAATTACGTAACTGGGGGCATGTTAGACTACAGGTGTGACAATTCTGATGTGGGTAATTTCTGAATTATAATTTATGAAACCCTATTTAGATGCAAGTCATTCATTCCAATTAAAAAAAAAACCTCCTTTTTTGAACATGTATTTGAAGCACACCCTACTATCTTAGCTCAATTGCAATCTTTGGAAGCTTTACTTTTTAGTGTTTGATTTTTCTCTTTGGATCCAGATTATATAGCTGCACATAGCTGACAATCAAGAAAGTTCTCATTGACTCTGATTGATAATCAGGACCCACTAATAACAATTCCTACTATAGGAGATTCTGTTCCTTTTAAGTCATATTAATGATAACAAATGTCTCATAGAGTTGAACCACAGATTTTCTATAAATAGTATTACAGAAGTTTGCCAATCAGGTTCATTCTTTTGGCAAATAATACTGCAAGTTAGAAAACAGAAAAGGAAATTACACTACTTGAAAATCTGGTTTCTGTACATAATGGCTGTTCCTTACTAAAAAGCTAATAAAACCTTAAAAAAAAACTCGAATGATGAGGATTTCTGTTTGATTTCAGACTGCCTATCCATCTTCATCCACAGAATCTCAAAAAAAAAAAAAATCTGACAAGGGTGCCTGGGTGGCTCAGTCAGTTAAGCATCTGACTCTTGATCCTGTCTCAGGTCATCATGTCACAGTTTGTGAGTCGAGCTGCGCATCAAGCTCTGTACTGATGGCATGGAGACTGCTTGGGAATCTGTTTCTCCTTCTCCCTGCCCCTCCCCTGCTTGTGCATGCATGCTCTCTCTCTCCCTGTCTCTCAAAATAAATAAATAAACTTAAGAAAAAAATTCTGACTGAGGCAAGACACCATGAGATACATTGTAGAGATTCCAGGCTGTAGTCAGACTGCCTGGGTCCACATCCTAGCTCCCCAGTTAGAGCATGTAATATCCTATCTCTTTCTCTTCCTTGTCAGTCCAATTTAAACTACCGATTCCTCAAATATTTGTATAGAAACACAATGCTAACAGTTACTATGTTACTATCTAATAGTTGATCACGCCTCTATATCTTACCTGAGAAACTCAGTAATTCTGATGCCGATGATTTCAGGTTTAGAAAAACTTGGCATCAATGAAGGGTTGCTGGAGGGAAGGGCTAAATGGATGATGGGTATTTAGGAGGGCACCTGTGATGAGCACTGGGTGCTTTGCAAGTGATGTGTCACTAAATTCTAATCCGGAAACTAACATTACATTACATGTTAACTAACTAGAATTTAAATAAAACGTGAAACGTTAAAAAAAAAGGAGAAAGTAAAATAAAAAGAAAAAAATTAGCATTAAGAAGATTCCTAAGGTGTGAGGAATATTGCCAGAACTTCAAATTAGTTATTGTGCTGGGTACTACAAATACAGTGAGGACAATGATGTGAAATACAGACACAACACAAACTGTAGGAGAGCACGAGAGAATTCATTTAAAAAAAATCATGTAAATAAACATATTACTAACTCTAAAAAACACTTCACAGTCCAAGACCTTGGTAATACAGAAGCCATGGCAAAGGGGAGAGCAGGGCCTAATGGAAACTGCACTGGGTTTAAATGGAAGATCCAAACGGTCTTCAGTGTCTTCATCCAAATCACAGAAACAATTAGACAAACTAATATCCCTGATAAATATAGATGCAAAAGCTCCTAAGTATTAGCAAACTGAACTTAAGATATTAAAAGGAGTATACACGGGGTGTACCTGGTGCTCAGTCAGATAAGCATCTGACTCTTGATCTCAGCTCAGGTCATGATCTCATGGTTTGTGAGATCGAGCCCTGCCTGGTGTTCTGCACTGACAGCCCAGAGCCCACTTGGGATCCACTCTCTCCACCCCTCACCCACTTGTGTGCTCTCTCTCTACCAAATAAAAAGAAATAACAAGAAAAAAGAAAAAAAATAAAATTATTATACACCACAACCGAGTGGGATTTATCCCTGAGATGCAATAATGCTTCAACATACCAAGTCAATGAAGATAATACATCATGTTAATAAAATGAAAGATAAAGCTCATATAATCATCTCAATAGATGCAGAAAAGGCAATGGACAAAATGCAACGTATTCCATGATAAAAACCTTGAGTAATGGGTATAGAAGGAACAACCTCAACATTATACAAGCCATAAATTACAAACCCACAGCTAATATTATACTCAATGCAGAAAAATGGAAAGGTTTTACTCCTAAGATGAGTAACAGGACAGGATGTCCCCTCTCAGTATAGAACTAGAAATTCTAGCCAGAGCAATTAAGCAAGATAAAGAAAAAAATGCTATCAGAATTGGAAGACGTAAAAATATCTCTATTTTCAGATGATATGATTTTGTACACAGAAAATCCCAGCGACTCCACAAAAACTGTTGCAATTAATCCATGATTTTGGTAAAGTTGCAGGATATAAAATTAACATATAGAATTCATTGCATCTCTATACACTAATAGTGAGACATCTAAAAGTGAAATTAAGTAAACTATTCCATTCATAATAGCATCAAAACCAATAAAATACCCAGTAAAAACTTTCACCAAGGAAGTGAAATTTCTGCACCACAAAAACTACCAGACTTTGCTTAAAGAAATTAAAGACACACCAAAAATGGAAAGACATACTGTGTTCAAGGATCAAAAGAATGCCATTAAAATGTTCACAGTACCCAAAGCCTTCTATAGATTCAATACAATCTCCATCAAAATAACAATAGCATCCTTCACATAAATAGAAATGATAAACAATGCTAAATTTTGTATGTAACCACCAAAGATCTCACATTGCTAAAACAATCCTGAGGAAAAGAATAGGGTAGGCTGTATCACACTTCCTAATTTTAGACTCAATTACAAAAACAGTATGGTACTGGTGCAAAAACAGACACATAGACCAATAGAACAACATAGAGAAACTGGAATTAAGTCCACACATGTACAGTCAACTAATATTCAACAAGGGAGCCAAGAACACCTAATAGGGTAAAGATCTTCTTCTCAAAGAATGATATTGGGAAAAGTGGACAAATACTAGCAGAATAATGAAATTAGACACCTATCTTACACTACCCACAGAAATTAACTTGAAGCCAATCAAAGAGTTAAACATATCACCTGGGACCAAAAATTTATTGAATAAAATTTAGGAATAACGATCCTCACTATTGGTCTCAACAATGATTTGTTAGATATAACAATAAAAGCACAAACAAAAGCAGAGATGAACAAATGAAACCCTATCAAACTTAAAACCCTTTGTATGGCAAGGGAGTAATAAAATGAAGTCAACCTACTGAATGGGAGAAAATTTTTGCAAATTATATATCAGATAAGAGATTAATATTCAAAATATATAAAGAACTCATACAACTCAATAGCAATCAATCAATCAGTGCAATTTTTAAATCTGATTTTAAAATGGGCAGAGAAACTAAATAGACACTCTTCCAAAGACAGCATCCAAATGGCCAACAGGTACATGAAAAGATGCTTGGCATCACTTATTATTAGGGAAATGCAAATCAAAATCACAGTGAGATACCTTACACCTTTTAGAATGGCTATTATCAAAAAGCAGTAGGTAAATGTTGGCAAGGAAATGGAGAAAAGGGAACCCTTGTGCACTGTTAGTGGAATGTAAATTGGTGCAGCCACTCTGAAAAATATGGAGGTTCCTCAAGATATTAAAAACATCTTCCGTATGATCTAGCAGTTCCATTTCTGGGTAGATACCCAAAAGAAATAAAGACAGGACATTTAAGAGGTATATGCACTCCCATATTGCCCATAGTATTATTCATAATAACCAAGATATGGAAAAAAACCTGTTTCCATCAATGGATGAGTCAAGAAGTATTATATACAGTTGACCCTTAAATAACATCGGTTGGAACTACACAGGTCCACTTTAAAGCAAATTTTTAAAAATATATCAATACAGAATAATACTATACATGTATTTTCTCTTCCTTAATTATCTTAATAATTTTTTAGTTTACTTTATTCTAAGAATACAGAATGTAATATATATAACTTACAACATATGTGTTAATCTACTGTGTTATTGGTAAGGCTTTGGGTCAATAGGCTACTCTGGAGAGTCAAAAGTTATACACAGATTTTCAACTGCTTGAGAGCTTAGTAGCCCCCCCCCCCATGTTATGTTAGGGTCAAATGTATATATAATGAAATATTATTCTGTGAGAAAAAAGGACATCCTGCCATTTATGACAACATAGATGACCTTGAGTATATTATTCTAAATGAGGTAAGTCAGAGAGAGAAGTAGGATATAACTTATATTTGGAATCTAAAAATGTCAAATTCATAAAAAAAAACAGAATAAAATGGTGATTACAGGAGATGAGGGCAGGGAGATAAGGCAGATGTTTTTTAAGAGTACGAACCTACAATGACTACTAAGTAACTCGTAAAGATTGATGTACAACTTAGTGAAAATAGACAATGTGTTATTATAATCCTGAAACTTCCTAAGAGACTAGAACTTCATTCCAACCACTAAAAAGATAATTATGTCATGTGATAGAGGTGCTAATTACTGCTATAGGGTCAATCATATTACAATATAT
Source organism: Prionailurus viverrinus (assembly GCF_022837055.1). Classification (NCBI taxonomy): domain Eukaryota; kingdom Metazoa; phylum Chordata; class Mammalia; order Carnivora; family Felidae; genus Prionailurus; species Prionailurus viverrinus. The sequence continues at coordinate 86,531,083 of NC_062562.1, read as the reverse complement.
AAATGTATCCAATTCACTTAAATTTCAATTAACCTTAAATTCACACAATGTTATATGTGAAATGTGTTTCAAATTAAAAAAAATGATTAGACATCTGGAGCACAGTAGACATAGATGTAATGGTGAAGAAGATGGTGATACTGTGTAGAATCATTGAGTCAATTATCTACATCTGAAACTAATACACTACCATATGTCAACTGCCCTTCAATAATATATTATTATTATTATTATTATTATTATTATTAGAAGAAGAAGAAGAAGAAGAAGAAGAAGAATTAGTTTGACCAACACAGGCAAGGGGAGGAAATCTCAAATCCTATGGTTATTTCACTTGTCTCTAAATCAGTATAGTCTGTAATCTGAAGAAATTGTAATGGGAAATATTTCTTCAAAAAAAAAATCAATTCTTTACTGTCTTGATATTTCAATCTCTTTGTGATGAAATGCTATTACATTCAAACGCCATAAAATTTAAGGAAACAGCAAAATTGCAAAATAATCAGCAAATTTACATTATTGGTTAAAGGTAAGTACACATTAGATGCCATATGTGTGTATATATGTACATATATGTAAAGCAAGCGATAGAAAGAATAGCTTAACTACAGTTCTAACAGTGACTATTAATGTATCATGCCGCACATGGGGTCTGCATATATTTTTTTACTGCATTCTTTGTCAATTAAAAATAATTACAAATGCTATGAAACAAAAATTGAAAATGAGGGAAATTATCAATAAAAAACCCAGGAGAATGATTAAGCTAAACCTGCAAGTCTGTTTTTTCAAGCTGATCTAAAAAAATTTAAATTGTGTTATCAAAACTACAGTGGGTGTTTCTCAACACCTAGTGCATGTCTTAATAATCTCTCACAGTGATGTCTCAGGGCCACTCCACTGTAAGGTATGCCATTAGGGTGGTAAGTGATACTAAATTATTAAATTAGAACATGGCCCCATCGGCTGGTTTGCTGCTGATTTTAGCATGTGTGGGTCACTCCCTCTAATCTAGAAGGAGTGTAGACCTAAGTTGCACCCAACCTTGCTGTACTTGTTTCATGGGATATTGAGAACTTGAGTTTGTACTTTCATTCACTCTATGACATTTGCAATCATTCACTCTATGAATCTGGAGCCCTTCAAACACAAACGCTGCCCTGCTGGTGCTAAGATCAGAGAAGTCACAGTTCAGTAACAATGGGGTATTTAAAGCACTGTCTCTATTCAGGTATTCAGTATTCAGAACAACTCTTAATCTCTTCTTTCACTGCCATTGACTGCAGTAAGGGACTGTGGTCTTCACTGGAGAAATTCCATCAACTCTCTGCAGCCTGTTCTATTTCTCCTAGCCTACCAAAAATTAGTATCACTGCTTCAAAAGCAGAGCCCAGTTCTCATTTATTTTGTATGTGTCCCTTCCAGGTTATTCTCAATATGCATTATGAAGATTTATTAGTGTATCTTTCATGTGCTATATAAAAATAGCTTGTTGAAAAATATTCACTAATGCTCTGGCTTTCATATGTTTAATTAGAGAAAAATATGTAATATTACTGAACTTAATCTAAGGAACTCACAAATAACCACAGAATGTCTTACTGTGCTTTCCTTACGCAGTGTCTAAATCTTTGTTACTATTCTCACAGGATATTCGTTTCTTATTATTTCCTCTCTTAGACATAGAGAGCTGATTACATATCATATTCGTTGCTCAGGTCTTGAAAATTATAACAGATATTTATTCTCTCAGTTTTAGAAGTCAGAAGTCTGCGATCAGTGCCAGCACTGCACACCCTCCAAAGGCTCTGAGGGAAATCCTTCCTTGCCTCATCCAGCTTCTGGTGGTTCCAGGCATTCCTTGGCTTGTGGCAGCTTCTCGTTTCTTCTCTGTCTTTACATGACCTTTTCCTGTGCGGGTCTTTTCTGTCTCTATCTCTTATAAGGGCCAATAGATTCTTAAATCCAGTTTGATATAGTTGACAGCCAATTGGACTGCTCTTCCTGGGTAAAGATGTAGGAGAGGATATGGTACAACCACCAGATTCTGTGTTCATGACTGATACATCTTTTTTGCCTGGTCCGTGAGAGTTGACTGTAGCTCGAACTAAACCCATTTGCACAAATTACCTTCGGGTGAAGGAAGCTCTTTTGCCCTCAAGTTACACACACTCAACCTGCAGATAAGGAGGTTATGAGGACTTGGAGCATCAACCTCATTTCAGTCCATCTCTGAGGGGCCATCCCAGTGGCAGAGCTTTCCATAACATTGACTGAAATCTCTGTTGGAGCAGTATGACACAGCCCTCTGCACAATGCTGCTTCCTTCCTCCATACCTTCCTTCTTTCTCTTCTTCCTTCTCTCTTCCTTCCCTCCCTCCCCCTTCCCTCCCAGGTGTTGTTCCTAAGAGCACTTCCCAATAAACCAATTATATCCAAGAATCTGTTTCAGAGTCTCCCAAAGAACCCAGCCTAGGAAAATAGACATCTCTAAGAGTCATGCAGGAAAACAACTCTGATTGTAATATATCCTCTGCCACCTTGAGTTTCCTCCTTCTCTTGGAACATTGTACCCCCTTTCAGCTTAGTAAATGAAGTATCATGCTCAGAGTTCTCAAGCCAAAACCTTGAATTATTGAAGTCCATGCCCTTTTCTCTCATCAATATTTTACTTTGAGCAATTTTACTTCTAAATTACATTGTCGACTTTTCTCCGTTTTCATCACCACCCCTCCTAGTGTGACCAGCACCTCTCCCTGAACTATTCCCGTTATTTGTACTGTGATTCTAAGCAACTTACTTAACCTTTCTAAGCCTCCACAAACTGAAAAGAGTAATAGTACCAACATAATAATAGTACTGACATTACATCTGTGATTAAATGGCTTAATAAATGTGAATGTTAAATTAATACTTGGTATATAGTAAGTACTACAGTGTCAGTCACTAGCAAGATCCTGAAATTTAATTAGGTCACTTTTTATGGCAGGAAAAGTGAATTCGTACAAGTGAATGAAGAGAATTAACTGTGGACATCTCCAAAGTTTGTCTTTGTCCTATCAAACATTATACATCTCCATTGCATATAATTGCCCAATATTATTCCACATAGCAGAATTTTAGGACATTTATTATTTTTAAGTATGTAATATGTACTTATAATAGTAAAGGAAATGTTTTATAAAATAATGTTTTTTCTAATATCAGTTATATTAATTTATCTAAATGTCTGTAATTCAAGAACAAGTAGTCTAGTTGCTCCCAGAAGCACATTCCAGGAGCACATTTTGGGTTTATTGTTTCCATTTTGTGGCATTACCCCTGCTGTGAATTTGCTTACTGTTTAATTTCTTTAAAAATTCCCAGATGTACATAAATACATACTTGACTCTTAGTTTCTTCTTGTCCATCCCTTCCCGTTCTTAGCGGTGACTCAGTGGGAAAATAATTCTCAAATTTCGCTGATATTGTGGTTCAAATGTGGTGTTCAAAACTATGAGACATGGGCATGTATTAATGATCTACCACCATGTATTTTCCTAGATAAAATAGGTATTAATACCATAAATTAGGTAATATCATTTTACATGAGAATCAGAGTTTGACAAGAACCCTAAGAACTCAGTAACTTTAAATCCCAAATCATGGATAAGTAGAGCATTTTATTAAATCATTCCATTACTCTTAACAGCAGTAAGGTAATGAGTTCAGCAAATAAGGTTATAATTTGTTTTTAATATACCCATTGGAAAGCATTTGTTCAAGTTTCATAGAACCGGGCCATGTCCATTTCAAGAGTTCATACTTATATTGCTCCTACTATATTTTTATTCCCATTGCCTTATTCTTGCTCATGTATCCAATCAACAAGCTGTTAATGTTTACATATTTTATACAGAAACTCTGCCGAGTACTTGAAAAATAATTAGTGAAATATGCTCTCTTCTCTTAATCCAATTGCTGTCATGACCTACTCTGCATCTGGAGTTCAGAAAAATGTAAGGACCAGAGAAATAAGTGTGACAATAGTGGCAAAATGCTTCACAAAAAGGCACAGAATTTATACTTCAGGAAGATCCCACTAGTATTTAGTTCTGATATAGGTCAGAGTAGAAAATCCAACATTAAAAAAAAGTACTACCCGAACACAAAAACAGAACATGCTTGAATAGCCTCTTTGGCCACTGGGGGCTAAAATTTTAGATGTGCTGTTTTAAAGTATTTGTGGAGTAGCCTGAAAAATTGCCACTTTTGTGTCTTGAGCAGGAGGGAGTTCCTTGTGTTCTAGGTTACAATCAGTGCAAGTACCCCCACTATTCAGTCTTATAAACGTGAAGATCCATGGGACCTCAAAACACCTGTATCAAATTTAGATTCTTAGTAGATATCATGAGTTGACCCAGTAGCTTGTTTATGTAAATGTGTTTAACTTTCAGCAAGCAAATTGTCTTATTGGGGATCCGGGGACTAAATAAGAAGCAAACAATAACAATGAGTTCACTTGCCAAGGTATAAAGTAGCTATAGGATATTTCTCTATCTCTCAGCAGGAAAATTCAGAGGGAATTATGCAGATTTTAGAACCAAATAATAGTACTTGAAGTCATAGGTTTAGATTTGGTAGGTGGGGGGGAGGCGGGTATTTAACCTAATGAGTCTTTTGGCCCCTACACTTTCTTTTACACCAATTTTGTTTAAATTTCTTATAAATGTCAATTTTTAGGGGAACCTGGGTGGCCTAGTCACTTAAGCTTCTGACTGTGGGTTTTGGCTCAGGTCATGAGCTCATGATTCCGGAGTTCAAGCCCCTCATTGGGCTCTGTGCTGACAGCACAGAGCCTGCTTGGGATATTCTCTCTCTCTCCCCCGACCCCTCTCTCTGTACTTAAAGTTAAAAAGTTTAAAAATAAATACATAAATATAGATTTTTAAAGAATATAACATGTTTTTGAGAAATATTAATTTAGGTGAGTGTGCCCAAATTGTAACAGGACTGAGTTTCACACAGAGAGTTGTGACACTGAGGCTTTTCTTTCCAGGAAGCATCTTTGTGCCAACACGGGCTCAGGGTTTGTACCTGAAAAACTGAACCGCAAGTGCAGCAGGGTGCAGTCTTTCATATGATTTCTACTTCTTTGTCTCCCATACTTGGTAACATACAGACATACAGTCTGATGGAGTGGTCTATATTACAGAGTCATGAGGAATGTCACATATGTACACATAGCCCCTCCCTTGTCTTGAGGTTTTCACCACATTACTTAAGAAAGGGCTCCACCACAAAATAAAATGCCTGCTTCTTAGGTAAGTTCATTAATAAAATTATGTCTGAGGCCTTAGGTCATGTTTGAAATAAACCCTAAATATTGAGTAGGATTTTTCTCAAAATCCTATGAAGGAATCGAATGTGTACCACATTCAATTGTACCACAACAGAGTACAGATGGACTTACTGACTGAGCAAGAAAATTAGAATATGGAAAACGAAATAAAGGATGGTAGAGAAAAGGAAGAATGTCCTTTCAAATATTACTTCTATGCATTTAAATTTTTTTTTAAATTAACACTGTATATGTATATATCTTCCACCTCCCACCCCCAATATATCTTGAACTGCAAGACAAAGACCAGTTAACTCTATAATCCCACTGTGACATCAAAACTTAACATTTTGATATCGTCTTTATTTTGTGAATCTTGTAAGAATATACCTACAATATCCTTTTGATTTGTGAAAAAAGGTGATCTGAAAGGTGATCTCAAGGTGTCAGATAACACACATAGTTTACACCCATTTTGTGAAATGCCACTGGAGTAAACGGAATGAATTACAAACAAGAATTAAAGTATAACATCAGGAACAGGAGTGGGGAGTGAGCATCGCTGACCAATGAGAAAAATAAACATTTCTGTCAAAGATAGTAGAGAAGCTCCAACCTTAAATATGCCGTAAAGATGTTGGCAGCAATTTTTTTTTTCTAAGAAACCCTAAGAAACTCTCATCTCAGAGTCAGGAAATATTAAGTGTAGAAATGGAAAATAGGGCTGAAATTCAGTGAAAGTATAAGTATAGAATTTAACTGTCATTAGACACCCATTTATCTTTCCCTAATCCTGAACACAAATCACAAGCAATCCATATTTATTCCTAAGGAAATTCACTGATGGTTGTACAGGAACATAGTTAGGACCTATGAATTATCAGATAAATATGTGACATTTCTTGAGGAAGGATCTTTTCACTGTTACCCTTCCAGAACCCTCTTTTCATCAATCATAGGGCACAACAGTCTTTACTGTTGTTGAAGTCACTAAGTTTTTCCGTTTCCAACTTATCTTAGAAAATCTAGTCTGTTCTTATTCTGCCTATGCACTTACTCCACAATTTTGCATAAACAATGGGAAAACTAAGACTTTTACTGTAGAGATTTGTACCCCACAATTAAACCCCTATCATTCCAGTATTTGAAAGTTCCCACAAAATAAAGAAAAAAGACAAGGAGAGACGAACACAGATTTGACCTAAGAAACACTTTTAAAAGGAAAAAAGCTCACACTTAGACATATTTTCATTTAACTTCAGAATAAAGGAGGAGATATTAAAGCCTCCAAAGACATTTTTTAAGTCATTCAAAAACAATGAGGAAGTATGATTGCCATGAAAAGTGCCAGATGTAGTTATTTAAGCACCTCAGGTCTAGAGTCAGGCAATGCAATTTACTAATCATGTGACTTCAGCAATTTATTTAACTTGTGCTTCAGTTAACTCAACTATAAAATGAAAATAATAGCGTTTATCTTTTACAGTTATTTAGACCTTAAAGTGCTTAGAATAGTACCTAGACCTATTAGCTGTTAAAATGTTGGCTATAGTAGTTTTCAGACTTCTAAAGATAAATCCTGAAGATGAGAAGACAGAGCATTGCATTCAGAATTTATAATACACATTAAATAATTGCAGTTACAAAATGAACACAATTACAGTGTCCATTTATAGTGTCTATATTGGTTCCTAATTGAAATTTGTTTTTAGCTCATGAATCCCAATTTCTGTTTGGTAGGAGAAATAATTACCTGGCCAGTCAAGGCAACTCAGCTACTTAGGATTTTAAGACCTGGGCCTTTGAAACACCTCTCTTCCCTCACTTCTTTGGTTGATAGAAGGAATGAGTTGGAACTGGAGGAACCTAGGTGTGCAATGTCTGCTCCAAATGTTGAACTCTGTCCTTGATAAGCTTCCATGTCTGGTCTATGATGTTAGCCAGTGCCTCCATTTTCTTTTTTAGGAATTTTAAGCTTTGATGTTGCAGTGGAATTACAGGGTAACTTGTTCTTATCTTGAAGAAGCTCAATATTTATCAGGGAGGGAACATAATATGAGCATGAATATAGAGTGTTCAAAATTTTTTAATAACTATGGGGTTACAGATTTTTTTTTACCTGATAGATGTCTCCCCATTGCAATAATTATGTTCCCAGATGGAATAATTTAGGTATCTACTTTCATAGGAAATGTATAGCTTTTTTTTTTTTTTTGAAGTGCAGCTTGGCGTTTCTCCTCCTGTCAATTTGGGTCTCACCTTAGTTTTTTGTTGCATGTATGTGATGTTCTGAACTCCGCTATCTCCCAATACACCTTGGGCCATCCTTCTATCTAGTCTCATCTACAGAGTCCCTTTGCCCCATTCTACTGTGAATCCTCAGCAGGCATGCCAATTCCACAGTCTCAACCACATTTTGCATCACATTCAGGAATTTCCTGATCTTTTTCATGTTGTTGACAGCCAAGGATCTCTGAAGTAAGTTGTAACTATGCATTTTCATGGAAGATACATACTAAAGAGTGTGTAAATATGTAGTGTGACTGTAGTGTGAAGATGCTAACTAGATTTAGAGATGGAAGAAATCAGAGTTTTCTATCACACACTTACTAGACTACATGAGAGAAAAAAATTGAGTTTCACTTATAAAGATAAATCATAAAATAAGACTAACCTACCTCTACAGCATTTCTATTGAGGAAAAACTTTTAGATTCATCCTTTCCCAAAGATCTCTATCTCATTGATCAATTATATGTGGTAGGTGAACTTTTTCTCTTCACTGCTTAAACAACTGCCCTAATTAGTGAAGAAGAATGAGAGTTTAGTCCTTAATGTGATCTGATCTATGGAGAATGTAATGTAAGGCTCTGTCTTCAGGATTAAAGTCTATGAATGTCTCTGAAATTCGCATATAATGCAATGGGAGTGTAGTTCCCTACAGTTAAGAGAAATACTTTAACATTTTATGACTTTTAAAAAATCTCGGTCCAACTGTATTTGATAATATAACATTGAATAATACAATATTCGCCATTATTTGTTGTAGGCCAAATATATATCTCTTTAATATTTTAGTGGTCAAAGTATGAAACTAGATAGTGTGATGTTCAAGTTTGGTATGACAGCTTAATTTACAGAAATATGATCTTTAAGAAATTATTTTTTAGCCCCATATTTGGATTAACTTTTCTTTCTAGTAGATTAATCCTAAAATAGAAAATCCTGGCTATCAATGGTAATTCAAAAAGCAAAAAGTTCTCTTGTTTGTTCTTTGATGGCTTAAAGGGAAACACATACATACATACATATATACATACATAATATACATTATATATATACACACATACACATTATATACACACACATATACATTATATGTAAGTATACACACACACACACACACACACACACACACACATACAAATGAATGTAATGATTTCCTTATAAGAAACACTGGTAATCAAATGCTTTAGGTCACATTTTTCTATTTCAAGATCCTCTTAGTCTTATAGTATGAAAAATAGTTTACATTTCTAATTTATTTTAAAGCATAGTTGTGGGGATGTAGATAGAAGAAAAAGTTATTTAAAAAATGAAGATGTTATAATTTCTCATCATCTCATCATGCCCTTCTTATAGCACCTAAGTTCAAGGACATGTGGAATGAAATGTGATAAGGAGTCTGTATATGTTACATATTACATTACCAATGTCTAGCTTCAATAAAAACTTCATCCAGCTTCTGTACCATGTGGTATATGAGTTAGACTCACTTTAATTGACTCCAGCTGTTAGTTATTATGTGGAATAATGAATCACAATCTTTTCAGCATTGTCTAAAATGAGATATGTGTACAAAGGGAGAAAATGTGTAAAAAATAAAAAAAATAATCACCAATTTATATTTATTGAGTGTACTAGCCCCAAATGAGAGGAAAGAGGGAGAATCTAGAACACGGCAAAGTAAATAATAAACTAAAGTAAAGGTATTCAGGCATAATGCAAAGAACAGATGTCTGCAAGTCAGCACACCTGGTTTTAGGCCTTGGCTTTGCCAGGAACTACCCATATCAGTGTCTCAAGTGTGAATTAAGCATGGTCCTTACAGCTCAGGTAAGATAGAGAGAGGGAACGTCTACCAGATTTCAATAGGCTGATAGGTGAACCAGGGTGACAATAGAGGATCTAGAAGAGGATAATACAAAAAGTGTGGCCAAAGGACATTGATAAGCCCAGATTAATCTAGGCTATAGTTAGCCATGGGTGTCCATATAATGATAGAATGTCCGCCAGAAAGATAGAGAAGAGGGGCAGATGGTATTTTAGAGTTAAGTAAGATCAGTGGTTTTCAAACTGGCTGCACAGTTGTGGAGCCCACCTTAGACTAATGAAATCAGATACCGAGAATTGAAACCCAGACATGCAGGGTTTAAACAGACATGCATAAAGTTTTTATAGCTCCCCAGATAATTATTACATGTTGTCAAGGTTGGAAACTTGTGAGTTACATGGTCATTTAGAAAGTTTTGCCCTTGAACTGGCAGATCATAAGATACTGGATTGGGCTCAGTCCCCTCAAGGAAGTCAAGCTCTGGTACTGGGAATAAGGCACAGTGAAGAAAGCTATCATTCCAGGATTAACATTAGTGACCGTGGAAACAAGTGGAAAGTATTTCCCAAATGTACCTGGTAACACGTTTGAGAAGCTGACCATGCTTAGCTCTTATTTATTTATTTATTTATTTATTTATTTATTTATTTATTGTATGAAAATTATTGTCAAATGGGTTCCATACAACACCCAGTGATCATTCCAACAGGTGCACTCCTCAATACCCATCACCCCTTTCCCCTCCCTCCCACCCTCCCATCAACCTTCAGTTTATTCTCAGTTTTTAAGAGTCTCTTATGGTTTGGCTCCCTCTCTTTTTTTTCCTTCTCCTCCCCCATGGTCTTCTGTTAAGTTTCTTAGGATCCACATAAGAGTGAAAAATATATGGTATCTGTCTTTCTCTGTATGACTTATTTCACTTGGCATAACACTCTCCAGTTCCATCCATGTTGCTACAAAAGGCCAGATTTCATTCTTTCTCATTGCCAAGTAGTATTCCATTGTACATATAAACCACAACTTCTTTATCCATTCATCAGTTGATGGACATTTAGGCTCTTTTCATAATTTGGCTATTGTTGAAAGTGCTGCTATAAACATTGGGGTACAAGTGCCCCTATGCATCAGCACTCCTGTATCCCTTGGGTAAATTCCTAGCAGTGCTATCTCTGGGTCGTGGGGTAGATCTATTTTTAATTTTTTGAGGAACCTCCACACTGTTTTCCAGAGTGGCTGCACCAGTTTGCATTCCCACCAATAGTGCAAGAGGGTTCCTGTTTCTCCACATCCTCGTCAGCATCTATAGTCTCCTGATTTGTTCATTCTAGCCACTCTGACTTGCGTGAGGTGATACCTGAGTGTGGTTTTGATTTGTATTTCCCTGATGAGGAATGACGTTGAGCATCTTTTCATGTGCCTGTTGGCCATCTGGATGTCTTCTTTAGAGAATTATCTATTCATGTCTTCTGCCCATTTCTTCACTGGATTATTTGTTTTTCAGATGTGGAATTTGGTGAGTTCTTTATAGGTTTTGGATACTAGCCCATTGTCCGATATGTCATTTGCAAATATCTTTTCTCATTCTGTTGATTCCCTTTTAGTTTTGTTGACTGTTTCCTTTGCAGTGCAAAAGCCTTTTTATCTTCATGAGGCCCCAATAGTACATTTTTGCTTTTAATTCCCTTGCCCTTGGGGATGTGTCAAGTAAGAAATTGCTGTGGCTGAGGTTAGAGAGGTTTTTTCCTGCTTTCTTCTCTAGGGTTCTGATGGTTTCCTGTCTCACATTCAGGTCCTTTATCCATTTTATTTTTGTGAATGGTGTAAGAAAGTGGTCTAGTTTCATTCTTCTGCATGTGGCTGTCCAGTTCTCCCAGCACCATTTGTTAAAGAGACTCTCTTTTTTCCATTGGATATTCTTTCCTGCTTTGTCAAAGATTAGTTGGCCATATTTTGTGGGTCCAATTCTGGAATCTGTATTCCATTGGTCTATGTGTCTGTTTTTGTGCCAATACCATGCTGTCTTGATGATTACAGCTTTGTAGTGGAGGCTAAAGTCTGGGATTGTGATGCCTCCTGCTTTGGACTTCTTTTATATTACTTTGGCTATTCAGGGTCTTTTGTGGTTCCATACAAATTTTAGGATTGCTTGTTCTAGCTTTGAGAAGAATGCTCGAGAAAGTCAGGATAGAGGAACATACTTAAACATCATAAAAGCCATTTATGAAAAGCCCACAGCTCATATCATCCTCAATGGGGAAAAACTGAGAGCTTTCCCCCTGAGATCAGGAACACTACAGGGATGTCCACTCTCACCACTGTTGTTTAACATAGTGTTGGAAGTGCTAGCATCAGCAATCAGATAACAAAAGGAAATCAAAGGCATCAAAATTGGCAAAGATGAAGTCAAGCTTTCACTTTTTGCAGATGACATGATATTATACATGGAAAACCTGAGAGACTCCATCAAAAGTCTACTAGAACTGATACATGAATTCAGCAAAGTTGCAGGATACAAAATCAATGTACAGAAATCAGTTGCATTCTTATACACGAATAATGAAGCAACAGAAAGGCAAATAAAGAAACTAATCCCATTCACAACTGCACCAAGAATCATAAAATACCTAGGAATAAACCTAAGCAAAGATGGAAAAGATCTGTATGCTGAAAACGATAGAAAGCTTATGAAGGAAATTGAAGAAGATACAAAGAAATCGAAAAAACATTTCGTGCTCATGGATTGGAAGAATATTGTTAAAATGTCAATACTACACAAAGCTATCTACACATTCAATGCTTAGCTCTTAGTACTATAGACAGACCACTGAGTAGTGGAGGTGACAGCAGGAGTAGCTTCAGAACTCCAATAAGCATCAGAAACCTATTAGGAGAAAGACAGCAAACCAAACAATTTTAGATAAAACAAGGGATATACCAAAAGGCACATGCTACTACTGGCTTCATTACTTCCATAGCAAAATGAGGTTGACAAATCCTTTCTCGGAATAATCACCATCCACATCAGTCCTCTTCTCCACTTCAGAAACATCTCAGAAGGCATTCTTCTCATAGTTACATTTTCATTCCTTCTGATCATCAGTATTGCAAAACATTGTAAAATATACCTCTTTCACAAAAAATTGCACAATGACCTAACAAAGGTATATGACACTTTAGATCAATAGTCATGTTGAATGGTAGCATGTAAACAGTGTAATGAGAAAGAAAAAAATAAATGAGTTAAGAAAATTGGAAAGAAGAAAGTAAAATTATCATTATTTGTTAATGAAATAGTACTCACTAAGGCTTAGAGTACATTATAAACACTAAGTTATATAGTAAAGTTTTGGGTGCAAAATTAACATACAATATCAAGAGTCTTCTTTCATATAAACAGGAAATTAGAAAGTAAGGAAAAGAATATTTTGAAAAAATGCTAACAGGAATTGTGGAAAAATAAATTTAAAAACAAATACTTCTAAGAAGTTAAAATAGAGCAACATTCTTTGAGCTTAATTAGAAAATCTATAGTACAGATGCCAATTATCACTACATTAACTTTTTAAATTAACAGAAAGCAAAAATAATTGAAATTTATTTTTAACACTAAACACGTTTACTTTAAAACTCATAAGGGAAAAATACATGAAAAAATAAAGTTGGCTAGGAAGATGGAGTTTAAGGATTTTAAGTATGCCTCCTCCCATACATACACCTAAGTAACATTCTCATCAGCATAAATAACCCAGAAAACAAGTCAAAGATTGGCAGAACAAACTCCACAACTAAAGGCAGGAAGGGCAAAGACATGGTCTGGAAGTAAAACGGATGTTGGCTGTCCACAGCAGGGAGGGAGCTAGTGGTATGGAGAAGGAAGGAAAAAAGACTTTTGTATCAGGAATCTTCATATTATTTTCCAAATTTTGTCAGTTCTTAAAACCAGTTAGGCTTAAGGTCTCAAATTTAAAAAAAAAAAAAAAACAAACAATGGGCTCCACTGTGGGAGAGCCCTGAGGCCTAGGAAGTGGAGTTTTCAACCTTAAGAGACAGCATTACCAACAGCCATTGCAGATACAGCCTAGAATGAGCAGCTTGAAAAACAGCGGGGTCAGATGGGAGGGAAAATAATTTACTCATCTCAAAGCATGGCACGGACAGACAGGGATCATGGGGAGTCCCCTCCAGAAGCAAAGGAGCTGGCTGATGCCATTTCCCTCCCCTGCCCCAACACAAACAATGTCCACCTATGGAAATCAATACTGCCTGTATTTCTGACCTAACTTGCTTGCACGAAGGCCCACTTCCCAACCCCTCCGGATTCTGTGGATCTGCCCTTCAGACATGCTCCCCTTAGTCTCAGCACTGCCGGGCACTCCCCTCAGAAGAAACAACTTGCCAACACTACATCTCCTGATCAGTGCATCCCCCAGCATCAGCAGCAGGTCTTGTTTCTCAGAAAGAACACTTCACCCCTTGTTAAACATGCCCCACCCTCTGCTGGGGACCAGACCCTGCCCACAAAGGCAAGAGAGGCTCTGCAGACAACTGGACTGAACGAAAAAATGGGCAAGACTAAACGGCAGAGCACACACGATGCAGACATTCTTTGAAGCATCAGGCCCTGGCAAACAGGGGACATGACAATGCAGGGAACTACAGGATCTCTTCTTCTTAAGTCTTCTATCCTCAAGAGTCAGAGAAGTAGCTGCTTCCCCAACACAGAGAAACAGACACAGATAGTCAGACAGAATGAGGCAACAGTGAAACATCTCCCAAATGAAAGAAGAGGACCAAACCATAGCAAGAAACCAAAATGAAATAGATAGAAGTAATATACCTGATAGAGGTTTTAAAGTAATGATCACAAAGATATTCATTGGACTGGAGAAAAAAGTACAAGACGTCAGTGAGATCCTTAATACAGATATAAATAAGAGCAAATCAGAGATCAAGAACACAATAAATGAGATTAAAAATATATTTATGGAATAAATCGCAGGCTAGACAAAGCAGAGAAACAAATTAATGACCTAGAAGACAGAGTAACAGAAAGCAACTAAGCTGAGCAAAGGAGAGAAAAGAAAATAATGCAAATTGAGAATAGTCTTAGGGAACTCAGTGACTCCATCAAGTGTAAAACTATCTGCATTATAGAGATATAAGAAGAAAGTGATAAGAAGGCAGAAAATTTATTTGAAGAAATAATAACTTAAAACTTCTCTAATCTAGGGAAGGAAACAGATATCCAGATCTAGGAGGTACAGAGACCCCCCCCCTCCAAATTCAATTCAAGGAGGTTCACACCAAGACACATAGTAATTAAAATGGCAACAGGTAGCAAAAAATAAAAACTTTTAAAAGCATCAAGAGAAAAGAAGACAGTTATATACAAGGGGAAACCCCATAAGGCTATCAGCGATTTTTCGGCAAAAACATTGCAAGCGAAAAGGAGTGGTATGATATATTTAAAGTGCTCCAAGGGATAACCTGCAGCCAAGAATACTCTATTCAGCAAGGCTATCATTCAGAAGAGAAGGAGAGATTAAAAGTTTGATCTCAGACAAGCAAAAATGAAAGGAATTCATTACTATTAAACCAGCACTACAATAAATACTAAAGGGGACTCTGAGTGGAAAGGCAGATTGTAGGTCAGAGTACAAAAAGTAAAGAATACAAAAGTAGCAAAAATAATATTTCTATAGAAGTCAAGGAATTCATAAAATTTTTAAAAATGTGAATATGACACTATATACCTAAAACATGGAGGGGTGAAGAGTAAAGAATGGGCTTCAAGTTAGGCGACCATCAACTTAATATATACTGCTATATGCAGAAGATGCTATATGCAAACCTAATGGTAACCACAAATAAAAAGCCACTAATAGGTATACAAAGAATAAAGAGAAAGGAATCCAAAAGGAAATCCTACAATCCATTAAATCAAGAGAAATTTCAGAGAAAATCCATAGAAAGAACCACAAAACAAGTAGCAAAATGGAAATAAATATATAATTATTAACAATTACTTTGAATGTAAATGGACAAACACTCCTATCAAAAGACATAGGATGACAGAGTGGATTAAAACAACAACAACAAAACAAGATCCAGGGGCTCCTGGGTGGTTCAGTCAGTTAAGCGTCTGACTCTTGATTTTGGTGCAAGTCATGATCTCATGGTTCATGAGATTGAGCCCTGTATCAGGCTCCGTGCTGACAACACAGAGCCTGCTTGGGATTCTCTACCTCCCTCTCTGCCCCTCCCCCAACACAAAAATAAAATAAACTTAAAAAAAAAATAAGATTCATCTACATGCTGCCTGTAAAATACTTGTTTCAGACATGAAGACACCAGCAGAGTCAAAATGAAGGGATGTAGAAACATTTATCATGCAAAGGCATGCCAAAAGACAGCTGGAGTACCAGTACTTATATTGGACAAAATAGACTTTAAAACAAAGATTGTAACAAGAGACAAAGAGGACACTATATAATAAAAAGGGGACAATCCAACAAGAGGATATAACAATTGTAATTATTTATGGCCCCAATATGATAGCACTCTAATTCATAAAACAATTAATAGCAAACAAAAGAAATAATCCACAATCATGTAATAAGAGTAGTGGACTTTAACAGTCCATTTACATTGATGGAAAGATCATCCAAACAAAAATTCAACAAGGAAACAGTGGCTTTGGATGACACACTGGACCAGATGGATTTAACAGATATATTGAGAACATTCCATCCAAAACAGCAGAATATCCATTCTTTCAAATGCACAGAACATTCTCCAAAATATATATTAGGCCATAAAACAAGCTTCAACAAATTCAAATAAATCGAAGTGATGTTATGCATCTTTTCTGACCACAACACTGTGAAACTAGAAATCAGCCACAAGAAAAAAATCTGGAAAAAGCACAAATACATGGAGGTTAAATAATATACTATTAAACAATGAAACCAAGAAATCAAAAAAGAAATCTAAAGTTACATGAAACAAATGAAAATAAAAACACAACAGTCCAAAATCTTTGTGATGCAGAAGTGGTTCTAGGAGGAAACTTTATAGCAATAAATACTTACCTCAAGAAGAAAAATGTCAAATAAATAACTAAATTTATACCTAAAGGAGCTATAAAAAGAACAAAAGCCAACCCCAGCAAAAAGAAAAAAATAATAAAGATTAGATAAATGATATATAAATAAATATTACAGAAATAAGTAATATAGAAACCAACCACCACAAATGAACTGATCAATGAAACCATTAACTGGCTCTTTGAAAATATAAAAAATAAATTGATAAACCTCTAGCAAGACTCATTAAAAAAAAAGAGGGAGACAAAGAGGACCCAAATAAACAAAATTATCAAGAGGACAAATGACAACAAAACCACAGAAATACAAACAATTGTAACAAAATATTATGAAAACTTATATGCCAGCAAATTGTACAACTTAAAGGAAATGGATAAATTCCTAGAAACATATACCCTACCAAAACTAAAGCAGATAGAAATACAAAATTTGAACAGACCAATTACCAGCAATGAAATTAAATCAGTATTCAAAACACTCCCCCCAAACAAATGTCCTGGAACAGATGGCTTCCCAGGCATATTCACAGGCAAAGAAGAGTTAATACCTATCCCCAAGCCATTGCAAAAAAAATGGAAATGAAGAAAACTTCCAGATTCATTCTATAAGGCCAGCATTACTCTGATACCAGATACCGATACCAGATACTCTGATACCATTACTCTGAAAACCAGATAAAGATACACGCACAAAAGAGAAGTGCAGGCCAATATCTTTCATGAATATAGATGCAAAAATCCTCAACAAAATATTAGCAAATTGAATCCAACAATACATTTAAAAAAAACATACACCACGGTCTAGTTGAATTTATTACCAAGTTGTAAGGGTGATTCAGCGTTTGCACAACAATGTGATACATTACATCAATAAGAGAAAGGACAAAAACTGTATGATCATTTTACATACATACAGAAAAAGCATTAGATAATGTACAACATCCATTCGTGATAAAAATTGTCTGCAAAATAAGCCTAAAGGGAACATATTTCAACATAATAAAGGCCTTATATGAAAAACCCACAGCCAACATTATACTTAATGGTGAAAAACTGAGAGCTTTTCACTTAAGGTCAAGAACAAGGCAAGGATGTCCACTCTTACCATTTTTATTCAACATAGTACTGGAAGTCCTACCCATAGCAATTAGACAACATAAAGAATTAAAAGACATTCAAATTGGCAAGGAAGAACCAAAACTTTCACTCTTTACGGATGATATGATAATATACACAGAAAACTCTAAAGACTCCACACACACACACACACACACACACACACACACACACACACACAAATCTGCTAGAATGGATACATTATTTAAGTAAGGTTGCAAGATATAAAAATCAATGTACTGATTTGTTGCAGTCCTATTCACTAATAAATAAGCAGTAGAAAGTTAAATTAAGAAAAAAATCCCATTAACAATTTCACCAAAAGCAATAAAGTAGTTAGGAATAAATTTAACCAAAGGTTAAAGATGTGCACTCTGAAAACGAGAAAACACTGATGAAAGAAACTGAAGACAATGGAAAGAAAAGGAAAGACATTCTATGCTCATGGATTAGAAGAACAAATATTGTTAAAATGTCTACACTACCCAAAACAATCTACAGATTTAATGCAATCCTTATCAAAATACCAACAAAATTTTTCACAGAACTAGAACAATCCATCCTACTATTTGTATGGAACCACAGAGGACCTCAAATGGCCAAAGCAATATTGAAAAAGAAAAACAAAACTGGAGATGATGCAATTCCAGATTTCAAGTTATATTACAAAGCAGTAGTGATTAAAATAGTATGATACTGGCATAAAAATAGACATATAATTCAATAGAACAGGAATCAACCCACAATTATATGGTCAATTCACCTTTGACAAAGGAAGGAAGAAGTTGCAATGGAAAAAACGTCTCAACAAATGGGGATGGGAAAACTGGAGAGCCACATGCAAAAGAATGAAACTGGACCACTTTCCTACACCATACACAAAGATAAAGTCAAAATGAATTAAAGACCTAAATGTGAGACCTGAAACCCTAAAAATCCTTGAAGTGAGTATAGGCAGTAATCTCTTAGACATCAGCTGTAGCAATATATTCTAGATCTGTCTCCTGAGGCAAGGTAAACAAAAGCAAAAATCAACTATTAGGACTACATCAAAATAAAAAGTTTCTGCACAGTGAAGGAAACAATCAATAAAACTGAAAGGCAACCTAACAAATAGGGAAGATATTTGCAAATGACCTATCTGATAAAAGGTTAGTATCCAAAATATATAAAGATTTGATGCAATTCAATTCCCCAAAACAAAATAATCCAATTGAAAATGGACAGGAGACATGAACAGAGATTTCTCCCAAGAAGACATCTGGATGACCAGCAGACACAAGAAAAGATGTTCAACATCATGCATTATCAGGGAAATGCAATCAAAACTACAATGAGTTACCACCGCACACCTCTCAGAAAGGGTAAAATCAGAAACACAAGAAACAAGTGTCGGTGAAGATACAGAGAAAAAAGAAATGCTTCTGCACTGTCGGTGGGAATGCAAATTGGGGCAGCTACCATGGAAAAAAGTGGTTTCCTTAAAAAATTAAAAATAGAACTATGCAAAGATCCAGGAATTGCACTGAATATTTACCAAAAATAATAAATAAATAAATAATTATAAATAAAGACAATAATTCAAAGGGATATATGCACCTTTATGTTTATTGCAGCATTATTCACAATAGCCAAACTATGGAAGCAGCCCATGTGTCCATCAACTGATGAACGGATAAAGAAGATGTGATACACACACACACACACACAGAGGAATATTATTCAGCCATAAAAAAGGGAAATCTCGCCATTTGCAACAACATGGATAGAGCTAGAGAGTACCATTCTAAGTAAAATAAGTCAGAGAAAGATGAATATCATATGATCCCACTCATATGTGGACTTTAAGGAACAAAACAATAAATGAGCAAAGGGAAAAAAAAGAGACAAACCAAGAAACAGACTCTTAACCATAGAGAACAAACTGATGGTTATGAGAGGGGAGGTGGGTGCAGGGATGGAGGAAATAAGGGATGGTGATTAAAGAGCACACTGATAAAAAAATGAAGTGAAATGAGAAAAAGAATATATTAAATAGTATTTTTTAAGATAAGAAAGCAAAACAACTTTAACAATAATATTTTAGTTGTATAGCAAAGAACACATCAAAGAATTGGGGAGACTATAAAAAAATATGTCGTTTTTATTCAGGCAGGAATTATTTTCTAGTTGATGGTATTGATTACTAGTGATTCAATCACAGATAAGGCAGATACGAGTCTGGGCTATGTAGTTTGGTTCTTGATTTTCTCCACTTCCTTTTTGAAATCCACATATAACAAGTAGACTTGGAAAGATAATCTGAAAGAGGGGGGATTTATGTCATTCACCAGTTTCATTCAGTTTACTAACCCTGATATAATATTATACTTCCTTAAAATACAGTAGAATAATTGCTCTATTCTTCTGATCTGACCCACATTTTCCATTTTTTAGTCTTTTCTGAAGCCTTCCTTTCACTGCCCAAAGTTCACCCTTACCTTGGCCTCATTTCTTGCATCCAGGATTTTTCTTTTATTTTAATTGAAGTATAATCAACATACAATATTTTATTAGTTTCAAGTGTACACAATAGTGATTTGACAATTCTATACACTGCTTGATGCTCATCATGGTACGTGTAGTTATTATCTGCCACCATACAACATTATTACAATATTATTGACAATATTTCCTATGCTGTATTTCATCTCTTTGACTTATCTATTTTCTAACTCGAAGTTGGTACTTCTTAATCCCTTTCATTAATTTTGCCCACTCCCCTGCCCACTTTGCATTGTCAACCACCAGTTTGTTCTCTGTATTTGAGTCTGTTTGTTAGGGCCACCTGCGTGGCTCAGTGGGTTGAGCGTCTGGCTTCAGCTCAGGTCATGATCTTGCAGTCTGTGAGCTCGAGCCCCACATTGGGCTCTGCGCTGACAGCTCAGAGCCTGTTTCCGATTCTGTGTCTCCCTCTCTCTCTCTGCCCCTCCCCTGCTCATGCTTGCTCACTCTTTCTCTCTCTCCCCACCCCCCATCAAAAATAAATAAACATTTAAAAAAAAGAGTCTGTTAGTTTTATCTTTTACATTCAACTAATCATTATCCTTAACGTATTTATGAATATGTCTCCCCAGACAAGGGAAACAAAAGTAAAAATAAACTATTGGAACTACACCAAAATAAAATCTTTCACACAGCAAAGAAAACCATTAACAACAACCAAAAAAGCAATCTAATGAATTGAAGAATATATTTGCAAGTGTTGTATCTGATGAAGGGATGTGTAAAGAATTTAAACAACACCAAAATCTCCAAATAATCCAATTAAAACATGAACAAAGAACCCAAATAAACATTTTTCCAAAGAAGACAAACACCAGACACATGAAAAGATGGTCAACAACACTATTCATCAGAGAAATGCAAGTCAAAATCACAATGAAGTATCATCTCACACCAGTAAGAATGGCTAGTATTGAAAAGACAAAAAGTAAGTGTTGTCAAGGACTTGGAGAAAGGGGAACCTTTGTGCACTGTTGGTGGGAATGTAGCTGGTGCAACCACTGTAGAAAATAGTATGGAGTTTCCTCAAAAAACTAAAAATACAACTGCCATCGAATCTAGTAATTCCATTACTGGACCTTTAACCAAAGAAAATTAAAACAGCAATTTAAAAAGATATGTGCACCCCTGTGTTTATTGCAGCATTATCTACATAGCCAAGATATGGAAACAACCCAAGTGTCCATAGATAGATGAATAAAGAAGGTCTCCCTCCCTCCCCCCCCCCCTCTCTCTCACACACACACACACACACACACACACGAATATTATTCAGCCATAAAAAAAAAAAAAGTACTGAGATCTTGCCATTTGCAACAACATGAATGGACCTTAGAGGGTGTTATTCTAAGTGAAATAGGTCAGATAGAGAAAAACAAGTTACAGTTTTCAAATAATACTTTTCCTTGTGGTAGATTCCAAGACAAATCATGCTGTTTGAATCAATTCTATTTAATGCAACTGAAACTAAGAATTTTTATATTTGCTGCTATAAAGATATAATCCTGTCCCTGTCCTTACATACTGAGTCAATAAACCTTGATAACATCACTTTTTATTAAAGCTTACTTTTCAGATCAGATCATGAAGTATACATTATGAGATTTATTGGAAAATAATCTGATTACAGAATTTTAAAAATTATTAGTCTGAAGAGTTAATGGTGCTCTAGATGCTATGTAGATTTATCTCATAATTTCATATCCATTATTAATTTATTGAAACACTGAAAAGGTTAGTTTAATAACTCACTGGTATTATTTTAGATGAATGGAATACTCATGTGCTTTGGAAGGAAACAAAAGAACATTTAGAACAGCAATATTTTAAGCCAGAAAATGAAAACACAAATATTTTTTTTCTTTTGCTAAAAGCATATATCTAGTTGACATTTTTTTTCTGATGTTCATCCATATGGTTGAGACATAAGTAAGCCTTTTAAGACTGATGTGACATGGTACTACATTTTAAATGCTTGTGTTTCTGTGAGTACAAACTGCATTTATCTTAACACAGAGGTGAAGCAATGTGCTTATACTACACAAAGAGGTTCTTTTTACATTTTATAGTTTATATCATTATTGATAGTTATAGCAAAGAAAATACATTAAACAGTTCTCTCCTCTAAGTAAACTGCCAGTCCATACTGTTCATTTAGAAAGGATAGATTTTTGTTCACCTGAAGCATGGAATTTGGCTCTAGGCCACGGAAACAGTTTGAAAAATGACCTCTAAAATGCTTAAATTAACAAAGCAACTGTATTGTATGTATTCATTTTTTTTTTTTCAGGAGAAGTCATTCATTTTACACCCTTTGAGCAATATGGTTAATTTATCACTAATGTTCATTTTATGATATATTTTAGTAGAGGCATATTGTTTCAACCAAAATATAGAAATGACATTCAAGTCCTCTACAAAGTTTGTTTTATTTTTTACACACTCTGGAATTTTTTTTTGCCAATGTGTACATACACAGTTTACCTGCAGAAGGAATAATTATTTTAACTTTTTTCACTGCAGATTTACATCATACCCAGTATTGGGAAGATACAAAAAAGGAGAGACTTTCAGGCAGTGAGGGGGAAGAGGAAGAGGTAGAGGAGGAGGAAGAGGAGGAGAAAAAAGAGGAAGAAGGGGGAGGGAGACTAAGAGTGACTCATTAAGTTAATGGTGTTGATGAGATTAAACAAAGTAGGTATTAGACAGCAAATCACTGACCTTAATGACTGTGATTGCAATGAAGTGTTAAGGACAGAAACCACCCTTAAAGATTTAAGCAGGAATTGAGATAAAGGCATTAGAAGTATGTTATGTTGCTAGTGAGCCAATGAGTTTTTCAGTGAATAATTGTAGAAAGATCAAGTTATAGGGGAAAGTAGGGTTTACGTTTCATTTCTTGAAACAAATAAGCATTTTGACACTCAACAAATTTGCATATGAATTGAACAAATGTGTAGAATTAAAATGGTCTCTAAGGAAGTCTGAGGAAAAGTAAATAAGGTGACTATTGTCACTAATTTTTGTATGAAATTAATATAAATCCTTTAACTTTCTATTTTGCTATAAAAATATTTTGTCCAATCTTAACAGTATCATAATGAAAAAAGTGTCTGATTATTTGTAATAACTACACATCATTAATCACCCATTTCAAATAGATATTCTTAGTAGGGCTACAGATCTATTCCTGATACTCTTTGTAGCCTTGTCAAATAATCCACTAACGAAAAAACAAAAAAACAAGAAAACTCCACTTAATTAAAATGGAAATTCACTAGAAGTATGTCAAACATGAAATAAATGTATTATCATCAATTCTGTTTGGACATAAAATTCTGGCAAGCTTCAGAGATTTATTTTTCCTTCAGTACTATCTACTGTGTAATAAAAGCTTTAATGTGTGGAAAGTAGCTTTTGATTCCAAATGTTGTTACACTTGGAATATTTGATAATATTTAAAAGTCCACATTTTCTAATGTAAGGAATTAAATACACTTATTACATCTTTAAAGAAGCAGTTTGATCTCCAATTAGTACGTGGATCTCCATGATCTAAAATCATAAATATGTCATTAGAAGGATAAGAACTCTGTAAGTACAAATTCTCCTATTCTAATATTAATAAAATCATAGAAAATTTTAGGATAAACTATGGAAAATAGCACCTAAAATTACTTCTTAATGTTTCCGGAATTACCTCAGAGCATCATAAAAAGTATGTAATAAACTAGAAGTATTCTCAGAAATAATGTGCAGATTGATAAAATATTCTATAAAAAGTTTAAATGAGGTATTATGTATTTATTCTACAAACCAAAGAAGGTATACAAATAACTTTTTAAACAAACAAAAATCATATATACCTGGTTAGTTCCATGCAGTATCTATTTTGATTGAGTCAGTGGTTTTTCAAACATTTTGATTGAGTTGGTAATTTTTCAAAGACGAATTATATGTCTTAATTAGTTTGAGTTGCTCTCATTTTGCCTTGTTTTACAAGGCAGAAACTCCCAGCTTCTGTTAACTGCTTAATAACCAGTAAGGCCTAAATCAATAGGGCTTACTACCATAATTGTTTATGGTACTAGTTATTAATATTTATTTTTTGGATGGTGTCATCAGAGAATATCGCATATAGTAGTGCTACTAGTTTGTATTTTTAGGAAGTTTCCTTTGTGAAGTAATATATGGTCAATTTTTGTGACTGATCCATAAATCATGGAAAAGAAGATAATTTCTTGGATGTTTATCAGTTAGATGTACCTTCTTAACTATATTATTTTGGCCTACGATATTCCTTAATTATCCACTTGCTTTATTAGAGAGAAATATACATTAAAATTCCTTATTTCTAACCTGCTATTTCCATTTCTCCTTGTATTTTTTTAAGTTGTGTGGTTTTCCTAGCTGAAGTCTATACACAAGCTAACCGAACGAGAAAGAAAGAAACAAAGAAAGATACAATTTACCACTATCAAGAATTTACCAGTATCAAGTGGTGCTCTCACTGCTGATTAAAAGAATTAGAAAATACTACCCAAAACATCTACGTCCATAAACTCAATAATGTATGTGAAATGGAGCAGTATTTTGAAAGACACAAATTCACAACATCAAAAAAGAGACAGTTAAACCAAATATTTCTATGTCTGTCAAACTGCGATTAAAGTCTATTAAAGAAATTAAATTGTAGTTTAAAATGATAGGTTTTAACGGACTCCAAGACCAAATGACTTCAATAGTGAATTCTACTCAATATTTAAAAATGAATAATGCCAGCTATTTGTAACAGTGGAACTAGATAGTATAGGTACTAGAGCTACATGATTGCTTCCAGATAGTAGGATCAAAGGGAGCACTGCATCTAGCTTACATTCTATACAAAAAATGGATCATAGACCAAAATGTGAGATCTACAATTATAAAATGTCTAAGAATATGTAGAAGAAAATCGGTATCACTTTGGCTTTAGCGATCAATTTTTAGAGACAGCGCCGAAAGCAAAATCCATGAAAGAAATTGCCAGTAAGTTTGACATTATTAAAAAAAAAAAAAAAAAAAAGCTCTGCAGTGGACATTAAAAGAATAAAAAGGTAAATCATAGACTGTGGAAAAATATTTGAAAATCAAATATTTGATAAAAGGCTTGATCTACAACATATTAAAAAAATTCTCACAATTCAATATTAATAAAACAAACTACCCAATAATATATGGACAAAGGATCTGAACATAACGTTACCAAAGATAAATAGTTGGAAAATACATGAAATGAGGCTCAACTTCATTTTTAATATGGGAAACATAAATCAAAACAATGAGATACCACCATACACGTATTAAGTAAAAAAACAACAAACAAAAACCTGTCACACCAAATGTAGGCTTGGATGTGAGACATTTATTGCTTAGAGAATTCAAAATGTTTCAGGTACTTTGGAAGACATTTTGGCATTTTTAAATTATTTTTATTAATTTTTAAAATATTTATTCATGTTTTGAAAGAGAGAGAGAGAGAGAGAGAGAGAGAGAGAGAGAGAGAGAGAACGAGTGGGGGAAGGGCAGAGAGAGAGGGAGACACAGAATCGGAAGCAGACTCCAGGCTCTGAGCTGTCAGCACAGAGCCCCACGCAGGGCTCCAACTCAGTGAGGTCATGACCTGAGTCAAAGTCAGGCGCTTAACTGACTGAGCTACCCAGGCACTCTGGCATTTTTTAATAAAATTATAGACTTACCATATGATCTAGCAATTACACTTCTAGATACTCACCCAGGTTATTTAAAAACGTAGGGTCACACGCAAACCTTATTACAGTTTTTTTTTCTTAATAGCTAAAACTAGAAGAAACATAATTTGTCTTCCAAGAAGGGACTGAAGAAACAACATAATATGGTTTAGAAATAAAATGAAGTATTGTTTTCTGCTATACAAATATATCTTAAATGCAATCTGCTGAGTAGAAAAAGACAGAAAAAACTACCTATTAAATGATTTAATTTATATAAATTTCTGGAGAAGGCAATACAATCAAGATGGGAAATAGATCGGGAGTTGTCAATGGTTGTTCACGTGGAGTTCGAGGTTAACTACAAACAGGATACGCGGGGGAACTGTTCTATTACAATGGTGCATATATGACTCTGCATTGTTAAAACTCATAGACCTTTACACCACAAAGAATTAAAGTATACAATATTAGAAAAAATAAAAAAGATGATCAACCAGGATGTTGAGTGATGCCCACAATGGAATGCAGACTGTGACAAATGAGATTAATCGCATTACCAACATATGATATAACCACACCGAAGCAGGAAGTTGGAGAAAAAAAGGACTTAATTAACTTAGGAAAATGTTTGACTGGAAATTGTAGGGCTAAAGACAAAAAGGAACTTATTGTGTATATATATATACACATATATATGAGGAACTTATATACATTTTATTTATTTTATATATTTTTATATATTTTATAATTATATATATATGATAAATGGGATTGTGGGAACCAAGTTTCTTATTATTGGAGAGGGACATTACAGTTAATAAAGAAGGAAAAGCTAACAGGTGAAGTCGACAAGATAGCAGACTAGGAGATCCCAGTGTTTGTCCTCCCCAATGTAAAAAACAAAAACAAGGAATAAGCAACAAACAACTAACAAAAGTCTTCACGGATGCGGAACACAGCTGATGAAGCTGCCTGGAGTTCTGCTCCTACACCTGAAAGAGGAGGCACTTAGTCACCTATGAGCAGGGAACAGGTGCTTTCTGACTGATAAAAGGGCAGAAACCAAGTTCCAAAGGGCTGGGACATACCGTAGGGAATCGAATACACTCTCCCCTATGACCACTGCCTTACAGTAAACTATGGCTTCCTTATAATACATTTTCATGTGGTTTTAACGTCCTCCTCCTCTCAGTGGAGGAAGGATGCCATGACTGATCTGACAAGGACCAAATAGGGCCAAAAACCTCCTCTCTCAATTGGTAGGAGGACTCCCTTAGATGACTGGCTGCCACCCATTCAGGATCTACAAGGCCACGACCCATAATCCAACCAAATTAAAGAAAAAAAAGAAAAGGAAGCCCTGAACCCTGGTGCACCTGCCAGCCACCTCTGGGCCTGCCTGGCCTGCCCCTCCCACTTAAGAGTGTCCTTAAACTGCTATTAAACCATCGTTTACTTAAGAGTTTGGCTCTGAATTTTTTTATTGGCCAAACTCATGAACCAAGGCTAGGGTCAAGGACTTGCTATTGCTACACTCATCCCAAACCCTGGGGCTAGAACATCTCTGTTTCATGCCCCCCACCCCCTAGAGCCAGATCCATGGCTACATAGTACACCTCCCCATCACTCCTCTCTTGCAACCACATACATGCCTTGGACCCCACCTGTGTGACCATTCTGTACATACCTACATGTCAGACACTGATGCATTGTAGTGAGTGAGGCTATACCCTGGGCCAGGTGCCATAGTTGTTCTGACCCCTGAACCTTGGACTCTAGTTCTGTGGCCATTCAATGTACTTCTTCACTCCTGACACCATTATTACTTCTGCCATAAGTACACATACTCCCCAGATCCCAGCACTGCTACTGCCACATTTGTGCCCATGCACTGGACCCAGTGCCAGAGACCCGTTTAGCCATAATTTCCCTCACAGGGGGAAAAGAAGAAAAATCCCAACAGTTTTTGCTAGCAAAGACCCAACCAGCCCTTGTTACCACCATGGATATACACAACCTTGGCTTCCAAGGACCCTTACAGTCTTTGCCAAGGCTGACCTCAGCTGGTGGAACTTTAAGAAGGATACAACATGGTGCCCTCCCTTAACCCATAATTACCACTGCACCCCTGCTGGAATAAGAGCTGCTACACCCCACTCGTATGGCATCATTACATCTACCCATAGATGAAAGTCCTTCCCCAGGGAAGACAGTCCATAAAGTCTGCAAGAGATGACTGATTGCTCAAGTCAACAGACATCAATGAAAGGTTATGAAACACACACACACACACACACACACACACACACACACAATCAAAGAACCATGACATCACCAAAAAAACCACAATACTTTTCCAGAAATTGACCTTAAG
Source organism: Prionailurus viverrinus (assembly GCF_022837055.1). Lineage (NCBI taxonomy): Eukaryota > Metazoa > Chordata > Mammalia > Carnivora > Felidae > Prionailurus > Prionailurus viverrinus. The sequence continues at coordinate 86,502,779 of NC_062562.1, read as the reverse complement.
TAAATGGAGACCTACACATTGTCTGACAAAACAAAAATCAAAATATTTTTTAAGGAGAAGGAGGAAGCCATGAGACACGACAAAGAGAAACTATAAAAAAAAAAACAACACAGAAATACTGGAACTGAGGAATACAATGAATGAAATGAAAATGCAATAGAGAGCTTTAAGAGCACTTTAAAGAGCTCCAACAGATTGATCAAGCAGAAAAAAGGAATCTACAAACTTATAGATGGGTCATTTGAAGTTATGCAGTCAGAAAAGAAAGAAAAAATAATGGAGAAATCTATGGGACACCAACAAGAGAATATGTATGCCATAGAAGTCCCAGAAGGAGAATAGAGAAAAAGGGCAGAGTACTTACTTAAATAAATAATGGATGAAAACTTCCTTATTTTGGGAGGCAAGTGGACATTAAGATTCATAAAACTTACAGGTTCTCAAACAGGAACAACACAAAGAAGGCTAGACTAAGACATATTATAATCAAATTGCCAAAGTCAAGGGAAAATTTTAAAGCATCAAGAGAAAAGCAAATCCTCTTAAGGAAGAGAAAGTACATTTATAGTACTGCACTGTATTTATTGAAAAAAATCTGTGTGTAAGTGGACCTGCAAAATTCAGACAAGTATTGTTCAAGGATCACTTATAATTTCAAGTATCTTTTCCAACAAAAATGGAATGAAACTAGAAATTAATAATAGTAAAAACATAGGAAAATTCACTGATACATGGAAACTAAAAACACCTTATTGAATAACAATTTAGTACAAAATTTTGAAATGTTTTCAGACAAACAAAAATAAAAACAAAATACATCAAAACCTATGGGATAAAGAAAATGCAAAGATAAGAGGTAAATTTACAGCACTACATGTGTTTACTGAAAAAGAACAATCTCTAATAAGCAACCTGATATTACAATTCAAGAAAGTAGAATGAAAACAAATTAAGTCCAAATTTAGCAGAAAGAAGGAAATTAAGATTATAGCAGTATAAATCAAATACGGAACCAAACAAAATGGATAAAAAAATCAAAGAGTTGTTTTTTTGAAAAAGTTAATTGATAGCCTCTTAGCTCTATTGATTATGAAAAAGAGAGGACTCAATAAATAAAATCAGAAATGAAAGAGGAGATATTATAATAAACACCTCATAAATAAAAACATAAAAGATATTTATGAGCAATTGTATACCAACAAACTGGATAACCAAAAGAAATAAATTTCTAGAATTATTCAATGTATAAGAAGTTGTATTTGTAAGAATTAGGAAGCATGAATAGATCCATAAAAATAAGGAGACTGAATCGGTAATAAAAAATCTCCTAAGGAAAAATGCAGAACCCAATGGCTTCAAAGGTGAATTCTAACAAACATTCAAAGAATTAATGCCAATTTTTCCTAAACTTTTCTAAAGAAAACAAAATAGAAAAGGGAACACTTCCAAAATTATTTTAGGAGGACAGCATCACTCTTGATACTACAAAACCAAGCAAAAATACTATAATAAAAATAATTATAGGCTAGTATCTGTGATGAATATAGGTGCAAACATAATTCATAAAATACTAACAAACTGAATTCAACAACACATTAAAATAATCATACACTATGATCAAGTAGGATTTATCACAGGGATGCAAGGATGGTTCAACATATAGAAAAATCAATGTGATACAACACAGTAACAAAATTATAGGAAAAAATCATATTCTCAATAGATGCAGGAAAAAAAGCACTTGACAAGTGTTAATGATTAAAACTTTCAACCAAATTGCAAAATAAAGACCTTACCTCAACATAATAAAGGCCATATGTGAAAAATTCACAGCTAACATCAGAATCAGTAAGGAAAATTGAAATATTTCCCTGTAAGTGGTACAAGACAAGATGACTATCCTTGTCACATATATTGAACAAGGTACTGGAAACCCTATCCAGTGAAATTAGATAAGAAAATAAGTAAAAGACATCCTCACTGAAAGGGACACATGAAATCATCTCTGTTTGAGATGGTTATGTACACAGAAAACTCAAAACACTCAACAGAATTTAGAATAAACGAATTCAGTAAAGTTGTGGGATACAAAAATCAATTTACACAAATTAATTTTGTTTCCATTCACAACCAACCAACCATCCAAAAAGTAATCAGAGGGGTAAAAAAAAAATTGTACATTAAAAATTCTAAAACACTGATGAGGGAAATTAATGACACAAATAAATGCTAAAACATCAAGGGATGTCTGGGTGGCTCAGCTGGTTGGGCATCCAACTTCAACTCAGGTCATGTTCTCATGGTTTGTGAGTTTGGGCCCTGCACCACCACCCTGTGCTGACAACTCAGAACCTAGAGCCTGCTTCAAATTCTGTGTCTCCCTCTCTCTTGGCCCCTCTCCCTGGCTCACGATCAGTCTCTCACTCTCAAAAATAAACACTAAAAATAATTTTTTTAATGTTAAAACATCTTATGATCATGGTTTGGAAGAATCAATATTGTAAAAATGTCCATGCCACCCAAAGTGACGTACTATCAAAATCATAATTTCATTCTTTACAGAATTTTTGAAAAGGAGACAATCCTAAAATTCATAGCAAATCACAAAAGAATCCACATAGCCACACCAATTTTAATAAAGAAGAAAAAAGCTGTAGCTATCACACTTCCTGATTTCACAATATATTACAAAACTACAGAAGTCAAACAGTATGGTCTGGCAGAAAAAAGACTTATAGACCAGCAGAGCGCAATAGAGAACTCAGATATAAATCCATACAACTGATCTTTGAATAGGATGCTGACAACACACAATGTAGAAAAAGTATTCTCCCAAAAAATGATGCTGGGAAAATTGGGTATCCACCTGCACAAGAATGACATTGGACCTTTATCTCATGTGTTACATAAAAAATCACATCAGTGAATGATATAGATAAATATAAGGCCAAAATCATGAAAAGAATACTAGATTTTAAAAAAACAGACAAAAACTATTGGACTTTAGATTAGTCTGGGCAATGATTTTATGGATGTGATACCAAAAGTACAAATAGACTAATGATATTATACCCATCAGAAAAGGCTTCTGCACAGCAAAAAAAGTATCAGCAAAGTAAAAGGATGACCTCTGTGATGGCTGAAATATTTGTAAAATATTTATCTGAAAAGGAGTTCATATAAAAAATATATAGGAAACTCAACCATATGACAAAAGCAAACAATGCAATTTTAATAAAGGGCAAAGGGGAGTTCTGGTTCAAGAGGGTGACATAGGATGCTTCTGAATGTATTTCTTCCCATGGACATACCAAATATACAGCTATACTCAGAAATATCACCTCTCAAAGATATCCAGAAACTAGCTTTTCTACTCCTACATATTGGGTGACTTTCCAGAGTAAAGAAAAAACTACATCAAAATAGGTAGCAGAGACTCAGATACACTCTTGCCATAAACTCCATGCTTGGCAGTGACACACAGTTGGGATGGGACTAAAAACTCCTGTCTTCTCACTGAAGAGTGAATGATTTGGAAACCACATCTGGTGTCCCAACTTTTAGACTTTCCCCTCAGAGATACGTCCCCAAAACATGTAGTTTTGAAACCCAACAGGGCTTGCATCCACAAGACCCACAAGAACATGGAGCACTAACAAGTAGTTCTTAAGGGACTCACAGGAACAAAGCAGGGCTATCCCCCCAGGGCCCAGGGCCCAGGTAGCAGACTGAAATGTCCAGTCTTTCTGTGAAAGAGGACTATCTACATTATCTTAAAAGTAGTAGCAGGAACACAGGTTTCTAATTTAACACCATCTAGGGGTTGAGACAAGTCCTCTCCAGAGACTGGAGGGGGCCAGTGGGTACTATCTCCAGGCTTTCCCTCTGCACCAATCCAGGTCACTGATGTCTCCATGAAAGGAGCCTGTGCATAAGTTTGTCACCCCAAACTTTGTGGTGGCCATACAGATAACACATCCCTTAAGAGCCTGGATCTGCTGACCAGAGGTCCTCAGTTCACAGGTTCAATGGTATGATGGCAAACAAGGAAACAGTTCTTAACTGGCTATCCCCCAAGGGTTCAGGGCAAAGAGGATAGATAGAAATGCTCATCTCCAAACCTTCCCCTCAAAGTGCAAAGGGGACAGATAGATAGAAATGCCCATCTCCAACCCTTCCCCTGAAAGAGGTATACTTGGATACCTTAAAATCTACTGCCAATGGTCTGGCTTCCAAACAACATGCATCTAGCTGCTAATTAAAATTCTCTCGACTATTGGGAGCTACTAAGAACAAAGAAGCCTGCTTGGACAATGGCAAAAATTGGGGAAACAACTAAGAACTGGGTCAGGGTTAAGTGATAAGTTTCATCTCCTATAGAAGACCATTCCTTCAAGACTGGGAATGATAGCTATTTAATAAGGACATAGAAACCAGCCTTGAGGCTCAAGAAAATGAAAGAATAGAGGAAGAAGTTCCATATAAAAGAATAATACAAAACCTCTGAAAATGACCATAATGAAATAGACAAGAGTGATTCACTCATAAGTTGCTCAGATTAATGGCCATAAAGATGTTTATCAAAATCATAAGAACAATGCATAAACAAAGTGATAATTTCAATAGAAAGAGAAAATAGAAGAAAATACCGAAGCACAGAACTGAAGACTACAGTAACTGAAATGAAAAATTCACAACAGGGGTTCAATAGCAGACTAAATGAAACAAAAGATGATCTTCAAACTTCAAGAAGTGCAGTGAATTTTTTCCTATCAGTGGGGTGGAATGAGGAATGGAGAAGAGTAAATATAGCTAACAGGCCTTTGGGAAAGAGTTAAGTGCACAAATATTTGCATTACAGGGGTCCCAGAAGGAGAAGAGAGCCAGAAAGGGGTAGAGCTTATTTTAAGAAATAATGGCTGAAAACTTCTCTAACTGGGGAAGAAAACAGACACCCCGATCTACTAAGATCTCAAAGTTCCAAGAAACAGAAATCCCAAGAGACCCACACTAAGACACTTTATAATTAAATTGGCAAAAGATAAAGACAAGGAGAGACTCTTAAAACAAACAAGAGAAAAATAACTTGTTATATGCAAGGGAACCACTCTTTCAGCAAATTTTGCAGCAGAAATGTTGCAGATAGAAGGGTGTTGCAAGATTTATCCAAAGTGCTGAAAGACAAAAAAAATGTCAACCCAAAATACACTACCTGGTAAAGTTGTCCTACAGAACTGAAGGAGAGATGAAGAGTTTTCCAACAAACAAAAGTGGAAGGATTTCATCATCACTAAACTGGTGAGACAACAAATGTTAGAGGGACTTTCTAAAGCTGAAGCAACAGAGGGCTAATTAGTAACAGGAAAACATATAAAAGTATAAATCTTATTGGTAAAGGTAAATATATAGTTAAATTCAGAATTATATAACGTTGTAATGGTGGAGGCTTATCGCTTATAAAACTAGTATAAAGATTGAAGGACAAAAGTAGTAACAATGACCATAACTACAATAATTTGTTAATGGATTCACACCATAAAAGAATATAAATTTTGACACACCAACATAAAATGAAGCAGTAAGAATACAACTTTAGAGCTTTAGCATGAATTTAAACCTAAGTTGGAGTTAAAAACAACAACAACAACAACAACAACAACAACAACAACATAAATGTAAAGGGCTTTATCTAAGACTTAGGGTAACCACAAAGCACCGATTTATGGTAGATACACAAATGATAAAGAGACCAGGAATCTAAGCATACCACTGCACAAAAGCATCAAATCACAGAGAGCAAGAAGAGAAAGTAACAAAGGAATTATAAAAATCCAGAAAAAAACTGACAAAATGAATAGAAATCTAGACCAGATGAATTGAACAGACATTTACAGAACATTCCATGCAAAAGCAGCAGAATACATCTTCTTTGCAAATACATGTGCAACATTCTTTAAGATAGATCACTGTTAGGCCTCAATATGAGTCTTAAGAAATTCAAGAAGACTGAAATCCTACTGAACATCTTTCTTCTCTGGCCACAATGGTATGAAATTAGAAATCAAGAAAACTGGAAAATTAACACACACAAAAATGGAGATTAAGCAACATGCTCCTGAACAACCAGTGGCTCAAAAAAGAAAAATCTAATGGAAAATCAAAAATTTTTCCTGAGACAGATGAAAATGGAATGCAGGAAAAGTACTTCTAAGAAAGAAGAGTTCATAGTGAGAAATGCCTATGTAAGAAAAACAAGAAATATTTCAAATAAAAATACTTTTCTATTTTAAGAACTAGCAAAAGAAGAACAAACTAAGTCCAAAGTTAGCAGAAGAAAGAAAAAAAAAATCACAGCAGAAATAAATAGAAGTTAAAAGAGAACAGAAGAGATCAATGGAACTAAGCAGGTTTTTGTGAAAAGTAAAACGGAATAACAAACCTTTGACGTGAATCACCAAGAGAGAAGACTCAAAATCAGAAATGAAAGACATTACAGCTGATATCACAGATACGCAAAGACTCATAAGAGACTTGTATGAATAACCATGTACCAACTAATTGGGCAACCCAGAAGAAATGGATACATTTCTTCAGGGTACATTTTCTAGAAACACATAATCTTCCGAACCTGAATCATCAAGAAATATAAAATAAGGACAAATAGTGCAGACATTGAATCGGTAATCAAAAACCTCCCAATAAAGAAAAGTACAGGACAAGATAGCTTTATGGTGAATCTACTGAACATTCAAAGAATAATTAATACCAATTCTTTTCAATTTCTTCCAAATAATAAAAGAGTAGGGAACACTTCAAAACTTATTTTACAAGGCCAGCACCACTCTCATACCAAAACCGGACATAGACACTACAAAGAAAGAAAATGACAGAATATTCCTGATTAACATAAATGCAAAATTTAACATCCATTTGTGATAAAAATAAAAAACTCTTTACTATACAGACATTATATAAGACATACATGACAAGCTCACAGCTAATATATTCGTGAGTGAAAACCTGAAATTTTTTCCTCCAAGATCACGAACCAGACAAGGATGCCCATTCTCACCACTTTTATTCAACACACGAATGGAAATCCTAGCTAGGGAAATTAGGAAAGGAAAAGAAATAAAAGTCCAAATCAGAGTGAAAGAAGTAAAAATGTCTCTATTTGCAGATGACATGACATTATATATAGAAAAACCTCAGGACGCCTGGGTGGCTCAGTTGGGTTAAGTGTCCGACTTCAGCTCAGGTCATCAATTCACAGTGTGAGTTCGAACCCCATGTCGGGCTGTGTGCTGACAGCTCAGAGCCTGGAGCCTGCTTCAGATTCTGTGTCTCCCTCTCTCTCTCCCCTCCTCCCCTGCTCATGCCCTGTCTCTCTCTCAAAAATAAACAAACACTAAAAAATTAAAAAAAAAAAAAGAAAACCCTCAAGATTCCCCCCCCAAAACTGTTAGAATAAACCAATTTAGTAATGTCGCAGTATACAAAATCAGTATGTAAAAATAAGTTGCAATTCCATACATTAATGAACTATCACAAAAGGAAATTAATAAAATAATCTTGTATACAATTGCAACAGAAAAATACAAATACCTAGGAATAAATGTAACCAAGGGAATGAAAGACCTGTATCCTGAAAAGTTTAAGAAATTGATGAAAGAAATCAAAGATAATACATCAAAGAAAATACAAATAAATGCAAAGATAGGTCATGCTCATGGATGAACTATTAAAATGTCCGTATTACCTAAAGAATTTTAGGGGCGCCTGGGTGGCGCAGTCAGTTAAGTGTCCGACTTCAGCCAGGTCACGATCTCGCGGTCCGTGAGTTCGAGCCCCGCGTCAGGCTCTGGGCTGATGGCTCAGAGCCTGGAGCCTGTTTCCGATTCTGTGTCTCCCTCTTTCTCTGCCCCTCCCCCGTTCATGCTCTGTCTCTCTCTGTCCCAAAAATAAATAAATGTTGAAAAAAAAATTTAAAAAAAAATATAAAAAAAAAAAAGAATTTTACAGATTCAATGAAATCTTTATCAAGATTCCAAAGGCATTTTCCCCAGAAATAGAAATAACAGTCTTATAATTTATATTGAGCACTCAAGACCATGAACAGTTAAAACAATTTTGAGGAAGAAAAAGCTGAAGGTATCACACTTTCTGATTTCAAACTATACCACAAAGTTATAGCAATCAAAACAGTATCACATAGCAATCAAAGCTATAGCAATCAAAAACAGACACATAGATCATGAAACAGAATAGAGAGTCCAGAAGTAAACTCACACATATATTATCAATTACTTTACAACAAAAGAGGCAAGAACACACATTGGGGAAAGGACAGTTTTTTCAAAAAGTAGTGCCTGGAAAACCAGATAGCTACAAGCCAAAGAATTAAACTGGACCATTATCTTACTACACCTCACACAAATATCAACTCAAAATGAATTAAAGATGTGAATGGAATACCTGAAACAACAAAACTCCTAGATGAAACACAGGGAGTACATTCCTTGACCGCAGTCTTGGCGATGCTTTTTTGGATTTGACACAAAAAGCAAAGGCAATGAAAAAGCAAAAATAAACAAGAGGGAATACATCATACAAAAAGCTTCTGTATAGCAAAAGAAACTATTAAAACAATGAAAATTTATTCTAGGGAATGAGAATATTTTCAAACAATTTATGTGATAAAGGGTTAATATCAAAGTATGTAAAGAACTTCTACAACCCAATAGCCAAAAAAAAAAAATCTAAAATAAATGGGCAGAAAAACTGAAATGAAATTTTTCCAAAGAAGACATCTTGTACACCAACAAGTATAAGAAAAGGTGCCCTGTATTACTAATTGTCAGGAAAATGCAAATGAAAACCATAATAAGATGTCCCCTTACTTGTCAAAACAGATTTTCAAAAAGACAAGACATAAAACATGTTGGCAAGGATGTAGAGAAGAGGGACCCCTTTTGTACTGTTGGTGACAATGTAGACTAGTGCAGCCACTTGACAAACAGTACAGAGATTCCTCAAAAAATTAAAAATACAACTACCACATAAGTCACCAATCCTGCTTCTGGATATTTATCTGAAGAAAACAAAATCACTCTCAAAAAGATAATTGCACCATCATGTTCAATGCATCATTATTTACTATAGTTAAGATATGGAAACAAGTAAGTATCCATGAATGGATGACTGCATAAAGAAAATGTGATACACACACAGTGGCCTGTTATTCAACCATGAAAAAGAAGCAACTCTTGGCACTTGTGAAACATGGATTGACCTTGAGGAAATTGTGCTTAGCAAAATAAGTTAGAGAAAGGCAAATACTGTATCATGTCACTTATATGTGAAATCGAAAAACTAAATTTATCGATACAGAGAACAGATTTGTAGTTTCCAGAGGCAGGGGTTTAACAAAATGGGTGAAAGTGGTTCAAAAGTTACAAAACACAGGAAAAAAAAAGACAATATACAACAGCAATTTGCAATAGCACCTCTCAGAAAACTAGCAATGAGTTGGAAACTTGCACAGTGCAGTAAAGGCCATGTCTGAAAAACCTAAAGCTAATATACTTATTGGTAAAATTCTAAATAATTGCCTTTTAAGATTAGAGCATCATAAGAATATCCTTTCTCACCATTTCATTCAACAATGGGCTGCAGGTTCTAAACAGTGTGATAAGGCAATTAAAATAAAGGTGTGTGTGTATGTTTGTGTGTGTGTGTATGTATGTATATTTGTAAGATGTAAAACTCATTGAGAAGATTTTTTAAGTATTTTTTCAAAGTTTATTTATTTTGATATATATATATATATATATATATATATATATATAGAGAGAGAGAGAGAGAGAGAGAGAGAGAGAGAAAGAACAGGCAAAGAGCAGAGAAAGGAAGAGAGAGAATACCAACCAGGCTCCACGCTGCCATTTCAGTCTCACAATAGGACTCGATCCCACAAACTGGGAGATCATGGCCTGAGCCAAAATCAAGAGTTGGACACTTCACTGACTGAGACACCTAAGTGTGCCCTTTGGTAAGATTTTTAATTTATTTTTATTTAATTAATGTATTTATTTTTAATATTTTTAAATTTATTTTTGAGAGAGAGACTGAGCACAAGTGGGGGAGGAGCAGACAAAGAAGGGGAAAGAGGACCCATAGCCAGCCCTGCATTGACAGCAGTGAGCCTGATGCAGGGCTCAAACTCACAAGCTGTGAGATGATGACCAAGCCAAAGTCAGATGCTCAACAGACTGAGCCACCCAGATGTCCTGATAAGATTTTTAAACTGATTTTAACTAAAATATTGGTAGCTGAGTAAAAATGTGTATTTAAGGTGGTAGATAAAATAGACACTCTAGAAATCAAATCAGTTCAGTAGACAACAAATCTACGAAATTATTTCAACCCAGTATTGGAATGAAGTGTAAATAATAAGTGGGTTATACTTATGAAAACAAAAATCTATGTTATGGAGAGATAAAAAGAATCAATGTTTAAAAATCAGTAATTCTTTTTTTTTTAATTTTTTTTTCAACGTTTATTTATTTTTGGGACAGAGAGAGACAGAGCATGAACGGGGGAGGGGCAGAGAAAGAGGGAGACACAGAATCGGAAACAGGCTCCAGGCTCTGAGCCATCAGCCCAGAGCCCGACGCGGGGCTCGAACTCACGGACCGCGAGATGGTGACCTGGCTGAAGTCGGACGCTCAACCGACTGCGCCACCCAGGCGCCCCTAAAAATTAGTAATTCTTGATAAAATATCAAAATTACAAAAAAGCAATAAGGAATGCACTAATATAAAAACCATATAGTAAGTCTCTATATACCCAACTATTCCTTTCCTTATACTTTTTTCTCATACCATGAGAAAATAGTGAGTTTAGTAAATACATTTAAAGATTTATAAATCAAGGGGCACCTGGGTGGCTCAGTTGGTTAAGCCTCCAACTTCGGTTCAGGTCATGATCTAGCCATTCAGGATTTCAAGCCCCTCCCCCCACCCCCCCAATCGGGCTCTGTACTGACAGCTCAGAGCCTGGACCCTGCTTCAGTTTCTATATCTCCCTCTCTCTCTGCCCCTCCCACTTGTGCTCTTTCTGTATCTCAATCAATCAATAAATATTGAAAATTTTAAAAATACAAATAAAATATATAAATCAATACAATAAAATATGATTTTTATATTATTCTACAATGTAAATTTTAGAGCAGGATAAAAATTATTTAGAATTGAACAAAAATAAGACTGGAACAGAAGACAGTGATCTACACCACCAGATCACATAATCACTGCAGTTTTAAAGTTAAAATTTATAAAATAAGAATTTCATTTGCAGCTAGAATGATTTTTTGTTTGAAAACTACAGTAAATTTTTCTCAGATATGAAAACAGCTTAGAAAAATTTAACATGCTTTCTCAATATATAGAGACATATCTTTTTAAAAATTTTTTTTAATGTTTTCTTATTTTTGAGACAGAGAGAGAGCATGAGCAGGGGAGGGGCAGAGAAAGAGGGAGACACAGAATCCGAAGCAGGCTCCAGGCTCTGAGCTGTCAGCACAGAGCCTGACGCGAAGCTCGAACCCACGGACTGTGAGATCATGACCTGAGCTGAAGTTGGACGCTCAACCGACTGAGCCACCCAGGCATCCCTTGAAACATATATCTAAGAAAAGGAAAAGAAAAAGGACTAACACTTGGATATTGAAACATTTAAACACAGAATCTTCAGAATACTTTTCATAAATATGATGTCAAAGTGGGGGCTAACTATAAAATTTTTTCTAAGAATTTAAGGATATTTAAAAATATAATGCTTAATAAACAGGGTCTACAAATAAGTATATTCAATAGAAGAGAAATCGATGGGGCTCTGTTATTAAGAGTTCATAAAATAAAACTATTTTTATACTATGAAAATCAGAAGATTTGTTATTAATCATCAGAAAATATTAAAAAGAAAATTTTATTAATGCAGGCAGGATATATATATATGGCCAACTATTGAAAAATCTAACAAAAAAGTAAACCTTATGAAAATGACTCAATCTTTTGTAACCACTGATTTATTAAGTATTACTGACTATATTTTATGTACTGTCATTTTCATTTCCATGACTTATTTAAAAATTTTTTTTCAACGTTTATTTATTTTTGGGACAAAGAGAGACAGAGCATGAATGGGGGAGGGGCAGAGAGAGAGGGAGACACAGAATCGGAAACAGGCTCCAGGCTCTGAGCCATCAGCCCAGAGCCCGACGCGGGGCTCGAACTCACGGACCGCGAGATCGTGACCTGGCTGAAGCCGGACGCCTAACCGACTTCGCCACCCAGGCGCCCCTCCATGACTTATTTTATAACTGGAAGTTTGTACCTCTTAATCTTCTTCACCTATTTCACCCATCCCCAAACCCCTCCTGCTCTGGCAATCATTAGTTTACTCATGACTCTTTTGTTTCTTAGGCTCCACATCAATGAAATCATAAGGTATTTGTCCTTCATCTGACTTATTTCACTTAACATTATAGCCTCTAGGTCCATCCATGTTTTGCAAATGGTAATATCTCATTCCTTTTTATGGCTGAGCAATATTCCAGTATGTATGCATGCATGCATGTATGTACATATATATAAAATCTCCCTTATTCACGCATCTATTGATGAACACTTGGGATGCATCCATATCTTGGCTATTGTAAATAATGCTACAATGGACAGGGGTGCATGTATCTTTTCAAATCAGTGTTTTCACTTTCTTTGTGTAAATACCCAGTAGTGGAATTACTAGATTCTATGGTAGTTCTATTTTTAATATATTTAATACTTTTAATTTTTTGAGGAAACTCTAAACTGTTTTCCACAGTGCTTACGCCAATTAACCCCATCAACAGTACACGAGGGTTTCTTTGCCAACATCCTCACCAACAATTATCTCTTGTATTTTTGATACTAGCCACTCAGACAGGCATGAGGTTATAGCTCATTGTGGTATTATTATTTCCCTGATGATTAATGATATTGAACATCTCATCTGTCTGTTGGCCATCTGTAGGTCTTCTTTGGAAACTTGTCAATTCAGGTCCTCTGCCCATTTTCCAATCGGATTGTTGCTTTGGGGGTTGGGGTTGTAGAAGTTCTTTATATATTTTAGATATTAATTCCTTATATTAATTCCAAGTATATTCTCCCATTTACTAGGTTTGTTTTTTTTTTATGGTTCCTTTTGCCCCGCAAAACTTTTTTTTATTTGGTGTAGTCCCAATAGTTTATTTTTGCTTTTGTTTCCTCTGCTTGAAAAGACATATCTATAAATGTGTTGCTAAGCAGATGTCTAATATATTACTGCCTATGTATTCTTTTACAAATTTCATGGTTTCAGATCTCACATTTAGGTCTTTCATCCATTTTGAGTTTATTTCTGTATATAGACTAAGTAAGTGATCCAGTTTCATTCTTTTGCACGTAACTGTCCTGTTTCCACAATACCATTTACTGAAGAGACAGTCTTTATCCCATTGTATATTCTTGCCTTCTTCTTTGTGGATTAAATGACCATATAAGCATGAGTTTATGTACGGGTACTCCACTCTGTTCCATTGATCTGTGTATTTTTGTGCCAGCACCATACTGTTACCACAAACCTTTTTAAGACAGAAGAAATCTACAAACTTTTTCCAACTCTGTTTATTCTAATATATCAACATATATAAACTTCAAAAAGTTTACCTAAAATTCATTGTATTTTATTAGAAGTTTATTTCCTTTATGTAATGCAACTTAAAAATTCTATTTCAAAAATTAAACATCTTTCATTAAGAATTTTGCTGCAAAACTTAATGCCATTTCCCTTAAAAATGGAACTAAGTTCAACTTGTGCAAATTCATTTAATTCTGCTTGAAGTAATTTTCAACATAAAGGCTGCTGTTGTGGATATGAATAATAATTTGAATTGGTAAGTGGCCTTTCACATGGTAATACACATGCTATTATTAACAGACAATTAATTTTGACTCTTTTCTATTTAACAGCAGGGTACAAAAACTCCTAATTCATAAAAGTAAGCATTAGCAAACAGAAACAAAGTGAATTTTCATAGCCACTTCTCCAGATAAGGGCAGTTTATGTCAAGGAAATTCAGAATTCTCTGAGACGTTTCTTTGAAATCGTGTCAAATCTTTTCTGTTTTCAAGGCTGACATCATCTTTGGCAAGGTATACGTTATTGATGTTGTCTTTGTCAGACAAGAAATAAGAAGTCCACATTCTAATTCTGAGGTTGTCTGAGTAAAAGTCATCTTCAAAAGAAGGCTGCAAGGTTCCCAGGTGTCTTCAGATTCTTCCCTGTAGTGAAGCGGATATATAAACTCTTGACTTCATTCTGCAGAAATATTTCTAGCATTGGCAAAGTTCACATGTTGTCAATTTCTCATCTCCCATCTCTTCCTCTAGAGTGGCAGCTTACATAAATAAACTTCTTAATGTTTCACAAGGCTTCATAATATTGCCTATAAGGCCAAGGCAAGAATACCCACCAAAAACTCGTGGTGAGTGAACTCTGATGTCTATCTGTGCAGAAAATTGGCTATTCCCATTTTTTGACAATTAGAGTTCTTTAGAGAAAGAAGAAAACAGGTTTTAAGTAATTTAATGGGGAAGGGTAAAGCACGACCCCATTCTTCTGGAAAGCATACTGCAATAGCCTCTAGAATAGATAGAAGATTAAAAGAAACTGTGATTCAGAGTCTTATTGCATCTAGAAAACCCTGTAAGAAATCACATATCTATGTTTACCAGTGTTGGTGTATTTTGACACAGTTTAACTCTTAGTAATTTAGAAAGCATTGCTGTTTAACGCCTGTGATAAAAGACATTGCTCCCAGATTAAAGCCACAGTCTCAGCTTTTACTCCCCCTACTCAAATGTGAGACAGATCCAATATGCCCACTACCCCTAGGCTGCATTCAGGGAATCCCACTTTATATTGTGGAGAGGGGGTGAGAATGTTATTATCTACTCTGAGGCAAATTGTACACAGGAGTTGATTGAGAGGTACGTGAAGATTCAGGCTATTCCCATTTCTCTTCTTCATTCATCACAAGTCAATTTTATCTCCAATTGTGTACCTTTGCCCCTGTGAACTTTAACATGTGGCAGAGCATTTGGTGGTTACTGTTTTGAAGGATTCTATTTTGGAATTAGCCAATTTAATATATTTTTTTAATGTTTATTTATTTTGAGAGAGACAGTGTACACGAGCAGGAGAGGAGCAGAGAAAGGAGAGAGAGACTCCCAAGCAGTCTCCGTGCTGTCAACACAGAGCAGAGCCCTAGGTGGGGCTTGATCCCACGAACCATGACATCATAACCTGAGCCAAAATCAAGAGCCACCAGGTGCCCTGGAATTAGTCATTTTAGAACTTGGCTGTGAGATTTTGTTCTTTAAAACAAGTTCCATTTCTGCTTTCATACCAAATGTCTTTGGGGTCTCCTCCTTTTTTAAAGAACTTAGTAAACTTAACACAAATTAAACTATTCCACTATTTTCCACAAAACCCCCCAGACCTCTTGCTACAGTAGACTTTGTTCTGGGTTTCAAATTCAACACAAAACATTTTCGTCAGGTACTTCAATACAAATAACAAGGATTTGAACTTGCCAGTCTATGTTAGAGAAATCACCACAAGCAAGGTGTCATTTGTCTCGCAAAGAAATTAATTTTTTTAATTGACTCTCAAACTTACGAAACATCCGCTTAAATGAAAATCAACAGATTTACTCAAAGAGTTTCATTTTGTGTGAACACAGAGTGGGAGATGGCGGAGGCATAGAGAAGAGGTGAGGATTCAGGTGGTGGGGGAGTGAAATCTAATTGTATCTTTTATTAGCAAAGCTACTTTTGCGGCTTTTTGGTTTTTTGTTTGTTTGTTGTTGCTTTTTAGTATGGAGAGCAGAGTAGCCCAAAATACCTCCCTGAAACACCTTCCTGTTTTGGGAGGGAAAGTGGTTACAAGCTATTTGTGTCTTCATAATCATCTGGCAATGGACAACATTCAAGAGCAGGGAAATCTCACTGCATCTTTGCCCAGGAAATACGGCCCAAGTTTTTCAGGCCATGACTGGTTGCAAATAAAAGTCAAAATTTTAATTTTACTTCCTCTAAATTGTACTATTGAATGTCTTGCCTTCTTTTCTTCCCTTCCTAAAATTTTGTGCGTGGCTGGGTGGCTCAGTCGGTTGAGCATCTGACTATTGATTTCAGCTCAGGTCATGATCTCACTGTTTCATGAGTTCAACCCCCTGTCAGGATCAGTGCAACAACTGAATGGAGCCTGCTTGGGATTCTTTCTCTCTCCTTCTTTCTCTGCCCCTCCCCACCTTGTGCTCTTTCTCTATCAAAATAAATGAACTTAAAAAAAATAAAATAATACAGATATTATGTGTAAAGGGTGTCAAAAATAATCTGAGCACTTCACTTTATAGGGATATTTTACTGGGTATGAAACAAACTGCCCTCAAAGAGAGGACTTTAAAACCAAAAAGCACTAAGAAGCTGGTTTCAGGAAGGTTACAATAAGGTTTATGAATCACTTGTATAGTGTATAGAAGTGTATAGAAGGTAATTCTCATTGGTTAGTTGCATTATTGCTGATTGGCTACAATGTGCTGAGTCATGCTGACAAGAAAATAAGGCTCAAACTTTGAGGAGAGTGGAAGAGGGTATTTTAGTAAATGGGTCTTTATGAGCTTTGCTCAGCTGAGTGTGGGCCATTGGCTCAGAGGCAACAGTAGGTCCCTGTTTCCATTATCATTTTTATTTAATAAGTTATTATTTTCCTTATTTTTTGAAACCTCCAATTAGATTAATAAAGCTTGGGATAGGGGCGCCTGGGTGGCTCAGTCGGTTAAGCCTCAGACTTCAGCTTAGGTCATGATCTCGTGGTTTGTGAGTTCAAGCCCCCTATCAGGCTCTGTGCTGACAGCTCAGAGCCTGGAGCCTGCTTCAGATTCTGTGTGTGTGTGTGTGTGTGTGTGTGTGTGTGTGTGTGTGTCTGTCTGTCTCTCTCCCTCCCCTGCTCAAGCTCTCGCTCTCAAAAATAAATAAACATTAAAAAAAATAAATTAGTAAATAAAACCTGGGATAATTTAACAATTCATTTCAATTATGAAATATTTCTTTGTAGAGATTGGTAAATTTTTCCTGAAAGGAAAAATCCTTGCTCCTGTTCTCCTGAGCTATCTTTAGTCCACAATTCTCTTGATAAGGATAGGATTCCCAAAATGTAATATAGTTTTTAATACTATGCAATAAATTGAGAGCTGGTAGAGAACTACTTGGGTCTAGACAGACATATTCATTGGGATATATTTCTGAAAAATGTGACATGTTCCTGCCTATTTCTACATGTATAAGCACATTGATCCCGAAAGAAATCATGCCCGGCAACTTTTTTTTTGATACACTGTAGATGGTTTCCTCCAACCACCTCCTCCCTCACCATGGGTCAACGTCATTATTCCAACAGTTGACTATCCAAAACTTCTCCAGGTCCTGGAGGTGAGGGATGTGGCATCAGGCTGGGCTGTCTTGTAAAGTGAGGGCAAGTCTGCCAACGTTTCTAATTTTATCTACTTAAACATTGGTTTTATAGTTTAGTTTGTTGCCTGACAACTCAATCTAGGCTTAATCTGCTAGTTGTCTACCTGTGTACAAAGGCAAGTTGATGGTCTACAAACCATTCACAGGTAGGTTACCAAATTTTAATTTATGCATAGAATTTATTTTTGTTTCCATTAAAGATACATGCTGTTATACTGATGTCTGTCAAATTGACCTTTTTAAACTGGTTGTAAAACATGGTATAGAGCAGACTGTAATTTAAGGGGTAAGGTATATAGTGTCATAGTAAGTCAGAGACAGCCACATGCTGTTTACTTGGGATAGCAAATCATTTTGTATGATGATAGGTAGAATAGAGTAGTTCAATCAGGGGTAACAACAGCTCTCTCAAGCAACCAATTAGTTCTACAGGATGACTAAATAATGCAATAATTGTGGATTGTTTTTTATAACAAATATTCTGTAATTTGCTATTTTTATGTCCATATTTGCCTCTTAACCCTTCCAAGTTGGGGTTGGGGTAGTAGAAAGGAGTATACTCACACCAGTAGGGGTAGTAAAGCAATTGCCCAAACTCATTGTTTTCTTGGTCGGCAGATTGCCAATTATGAAACCTTGGTAATGTTAAAAAAATTAAATAAGTCTAGATACTCATTCCCAAAGCTGAAATTTTTAGCCTATCTGAGGCATCTGTATTGGTGGTAACAGTCAAACTTCGCATTGCAAAATTCAAAACCAGAACTTGAGTGGGATATTAAATATGAGGATTCTGTTTTCAAGCACTGTAAAAAGAAAAAGAAAAACTAAAAGCCCTAAGGCAAATGTATTGCATTGACATTTGAAACTCTTAGAATGGATTTATTTATTATGCTTTTTAAAAACAAAGAACTAGAAATACACATTCCATTTTGTAAGGTGAGATATATTCTCTCTCTGACAATAAAAATGTAAAAATAAGGTATTTTATGTATCGAAATCCCAGTGAATTTGAAATTTGCAAATGATCTCTTTCAGAGGACCTCAGGACAATAGTTTAAAAACCTCTGGTGACTATGTAATGATTCATATCCAGAAAGTGCTTGAAAATTGTTAAACACTGATGGTTTGTAATACAAGTTGAAATAGTCCATATTGAAATGACCTCTGGTGAATTCGACTGGCCTGAAAAAACTGTTTTGCCAGGGATCATGTTAAGTGAGTGCTAGCAAGCAGGGAGACAGGTGTTTCCTGTCCCAACCACATGGCATAACCATATAGATTAGCTGCAGGGAATGTAGCCAAAAGATTAAAAAAAAAAACTAATTCAATTTACCCCCACTCATACAGAAATCAGGTTAGGTTTAAATTGTATTCTAAATAGTTTAAAGCTCCTAAGATTTATATTCTTCTTTTTATTCCTAATACAACAATACTACACAATATCCCACAGTCACAACTGCTTATAACAAGATGGGCTCTGGAACTATCTCATTCCAACTTTCTACCAGTATAGGTATTCTTTCTATTGCTGCCCTGGGACACGGGCCGCCACCCTCTGCTTGAACACTTCCAGTGTTGGGAAGGAGGAGGAGGAATTCAATGATGACTGAGACAGACAAATTCATTTTTAGATACCTGTGAGGCTACGGTTTACTGATGATGATTCAGATATTTAAACTCAAACTATTAAGTGCTACAAAATGGGAAAACAGATTTACACATCCTGC
Organism: Prionailurus viverrinus; assembly: GCF_022837055.1. NCBI lineage: Eukaryota > Metazoa > Chordata > Mammalia > Carnivora > Felidae > Prionailurus > Prionailurus viverrinus. Next base: position 86,483,437 of record NC_062562.1, on the reverse strand, counting down.
CTCTTTAAGTTGATTATATATTCATGCCCATCTGATTAACACAAGATTGCTTTTACATTCCTCAGAATTTTTGTTATGTCCAACAGAATACTAAATTGGAGGGGATGTTTTCTGGGGCTAACACTGATTATGACACGGAGTGATTAACCGGCATCTGTAGCTCTCAGAACCCTGGAACACGGCCATCCAATACACTACAGATAGTAGAGTGCTGCAGGGCCCCTAAGAAAGACAATCGCCAGTTTCTAGATCACTGTCCTGCCACACGCTATAGTAAATTATCTGGTTAGATGCAAGAGAGTGACAGAAAGGTGACATGACGCCCTACTGGGTGACGGAAGGCGTTGTCCTGGGGTGTTGCAAAGCTGAGAGTCACATAGGGAATTCCTAAAACAGCATCTGCTTACAGGCCAAAGGCTGTGTGCAAGTGAGGAGCCCTCAAAACAGATTTTTCGGGGCACCTGGGTGGCTCAGTTGGTTGGGCATCTGACTTCGGCTCAGGTCACCATCTCATGGTTCATGAATTTGAGCCCCACATCAGGCTCACTGCTGTCAGTACAGAGCCCACTTCAGATGGTCTGTCCCTCTCTCTCTCTCTGCACCTCCCCCCCATCAAAATAAATAGATGCTTAAAAAAGAGATTTTTCCACACTTGTGTCATGTTAAGATTTACAAAATAATTATAACACACTATTTTCTGTGGTGCTATAAAGGCTCTAAGAAAGATGCATAGGTTATGCATAAATCCATTCTAGCAATTGGACAGCACAATCCAGGGGCTACATTTGTAATTCAGGGGCCCGGGAGTTAAATGCCAGCATCACTGCTTAAGCCCAATCGTAACTTTGGACGGTTCATTAAATACCTCTTGGCCTCAGTTTCTTCACCTATAATGTGGAAGTAATAATGTATAGTAAATAGAGTTAAGGTAATGAGTAAACAAATTCTGGCACAGAGTTTTCAACTGGTAAATATATTATTTTTGTTGTAAACGTATTCCTAAATATTGTTAAGGGTATTCTAGTATTTTGCTTTGTTTCCATTTGTAAGGGAACACACATTCCCAACTCTCTGCTTTGTAACTCTCGCTATGAAATTCAAAATGATGATGAGTATTTAGGTGGAACAGGCAGAGGTTTCTTTCTTTCTTTCCCTCTCCCCACTCCCTTTTCTCTCCCATTCCCTCTCTTTTGTGGAGTCCTTCATTTGGTGGTACGTAAGGGTTATGCCCTAAGGATCTGACCCCACAGGTAGTAATTTCGCAGGCTGCAGGCTGAAAGCACAGAGACTGCACGTGGTTGCTGGAACTTCCTCAGCTCTGGGCAGATGTGAGCATAATTCTGGCCAAAAGGCGGGGTGGGGGGTGGGAAAGAGAGGTTTCTCGGAGCAGTGCCTTGCTGCTGTCTTTCCAAAGAGAAGAAGATTATACCTCTAGGTTAAAAAGCAAGACTAAACCACAGTTATGTAATTTCGAAAGATCCCTCAGTCTGTATTGGCATTATTTTTAAAACATTAAACTTCAAAGAAGTAACTAAAGAATTTCTCCTGACCTCATACTACATATATTCCATTAAAAATTCAATTTGTAAAACATATTTCAAATGGCTATTCTCAGGAGACTATGCCTCAGTAAAGACAAGACACATGGAATATTTCAGCTGTGTGTGGCTCTTCATTTTTTTTTCTTTTTCTTCATATACAGGATAAGACGTCTAGATGAATACAGATATTGTGTGTGTATTTTCCAGGACCAAATTATCTTTGGGCTGTGATCAAGCATGAGAAATTTCCACCCTGAGGAAAAATGTTTGAAGGGATGCAGAATGAATGTGAGTTCATAGGTGACACTACTTTTAATACTGTAAACATACTGAATTCAAATATTTATTTTGTAATGGAGAATACCTAGGAATCCCTAAATTATGTATTTCCTGGGAATATATAGATTGCCACACTACATTTTTTTTAAGCTCACCAAAGGATGTAGAGACTTTCCTAGTCCAATTCTCCCATTCTGCAGATATGTAAACAAAGAGCTAAATTTCAGAGAGAGAGAGAGAGAAAGAGAGCTAAAACACTCTAACTTTGTGATAGAAAACAGCTTTCTATTTGCCTGCCAACTATTGCCAATTGTTAGTGCTGGTGTGCGCATTTCTTTTGAGAAAGACTATGGTACAGTTAAGTTCAGATTCAGCTGGTAAGGGTAATATGATCAACTGGCATCTGCCCCAGATTTGGTATCAGGTATAAGAAAGCAATAATGTCGTCTGGTTGCTGATGGTAGCTGCTGACTGAGCAGAGATGAGCCTTTAAAGACAGGAAGATCTGGCAATGCATCAGAGTGCTACTCTTGCTTTTTGAGTACATGTAGATGCAATTCTTAACATTTCTGTACCTCAATTTTCTCCCCAAATGGGAATAAATTATTTATTGAAAAAAATATTGATTCAAACAGAGCTTTGTCTACAGTCCTAGATTTACTTTTCAGAAGCAATGATGCTTTGTTGCATATTGGCTGACCTCTTCTTCAGGCTGGCATTTATAGCCCAGGACTATGGTAGTGAAAAAGACACAAAAAAGAAACTGAAAAATTTGCTATGACCAAGTGTACCAATAAATATTGAACCAAGGGCATATGGAAGAAAAACCTGAGGACCATCACTATACGTGAATGTCAACAGTGTATATGAGGAATTCAAAGTGAGTTATCATAAAAGCCAACTCTGTGGAGATTATCCTAAGAACAGGCTGGAGAAAGCATAGCCATATCAACTCTGTCAGAGACCAGGGTGACCAGGTATTTTGTCCTGGAAAAAACAGTATTTCCCTAAGACGAGCAAAGTGGAGTCTAAGTGAGCAAAACTTGGAAGACTGTAGATAAGCCAGGGGGCGGGGTTAACACCCATCAACAGCTTTGACCATGTGAAACAGAATGGTGGTATAAAAATGGAAACTTCTCTCCCTATAGAACTATAGATATGTAGTTCCAAATTGGTTCAAATCCATAGATTTATAGATTTGTAGCTTCCAATTTTACCAATAAGGTTATAGTTAAAATATGGAGTTCTCTGCTTCCATGGGGACATTCAGGAGAAAAATCTGCACAACTGAGATATTTTACAATGCTATGGCTAGTATGAGTCTCATCTCTGTGACTATCTTTGGTAACTTTGATGACTTCCAATAAATCTTGGGTGTTCAATCACGAAAGTTGTCGTTATGGTCAATTTGTACTTGATCATATTTTCCTGTTTCTAACCTGTGATACAAGGACTAGTCAGAAACAGCTGTTGTGAGAATTGGGAGGATGGAGGATTCATAAAATGACCCAACCAAGAGAAATACCTGTGGTTGAGGGAGAGGAGTGACCATTCCCTGTACACCTGGGGAGAAAGTAGATAAGGACAGGCCATGATAATGTTCCTACCACTGTTCAAGGCCAAGAAATGCTACAAGAAAAGACAGTTTTTAGAGTTGGAGAGAACATTTAAGATGTAACTGTCTAGTGTAAACACTCTTGTTTAAAACACATTTGCTCATGTTTGACTTGGCAGGTGAAATTGATATCATTATGTGTCACATGAGTCTTTCTCTTCTAACCTACATAAATATTTAAAAGTAATAAAAATAATAAATACTTATTAAGTACCTAGTATATGCCAGGCACTGATAATTTCTTTCAACTGTTTTTGATGATTAGGAAAATCACATTATGGCATCTGCGAAGGTATCTCTATAGCAGGATTCTTGCACAGAGAAACAGGACAGCAGGAAGCAACTTTATTCCTGCCCACACAGGCTCAGTGTGCTCGTACCTGAAAAAAACTGAGCCCTGGGTACAGCAAGGTGTAGCCTTTTATACAACTTCTGCTTCTTTGTCTCCCATACATGACAACACACATAGTCTGATTGGACACAGTCCAAGTTACAGAGTCATGTCAGAGCTATGCATACATGCATAGGAGTTGATTGGGCCATGTCACCTTCTTTTGCTCTGAGGAGGCCTCCACCACATTCCTTGGGGAGGACTCTACCTATACCACACCTCCTCACTAAAAAGTGGCTATTAGTTTTCCCACAGCCACACTTTTAGGCAGGGATAGCTTATCAACTGGAACCAAGGTTGTTCCTTTGCTTCTACTACACCATTTGTGTTTCCGAAAGTCAGTTGTATTATCTTTATACTCTGATGAATCAATCACTTTGATTTCTTTCATTGTATTACCATCCCTGATCCTAATTATCTTCACTTTTCTAGAGGATTATAGCCCCTCAAATAAGCCATTCTTTATTTTCATAATAAAACCCTCATTTAGAGGGGTTATTGTCTTCATTGGCTCATAGAATATTAAGTGACATTAGATACTAATGTCAGAAACTCATACACTTATTTTGGGAGTAGAAACCATACATAAAGACATGCACCTGGAGATAACCTGTTGTCTTATTTTTAAAGTAGGCCATTAACTGCTACAACTTTTATCACTTATCATTTCTGTTGTATCAGGTTATAGACTGTACTCAACTATTGAAGATGACATTAGTCTTGAGGTTCCCTTACATATGGTTTAAATATACTATTAGTACAATGTGTTTGTAAATGAATACATAGGAATCAGTCATCAAATTGTGAATGGAAGATCTGGTTAGTGTGAATACATTTGGACAAAATGGAGTTTCTGAGCAAGGGAAGATATTTTAAACAGAAGATATTTTAAATTTTGAACCATGTTCTCATGGTTTTATGGTGTTGACTGTTACGGTAACTTGCTTCAATCTAGAACACCAAACATCATTTTAGCCAGGATGGCAACAACTGGAAGTTCTGGAGGAAGATGGCATTCCAATTCCTCTGTGTTGTTTCCATTAAAAGGAATATTGTCCTGCTGAGGTTCTGATAGGTTTTTTAAAGGTTTTTGAAAACTGTCCCATATACACTACCATGAACATGTAGGGTATCAAACTCTGTTTTCAGGGAAAAAAAAATGGGAGAAAAAAATGTGATGTATGTTTCAGATCCCTTAATGAAATCTGTCATGGCTAAATACAACTAATCTGATTAGTATTGTTCACTTAACGAACATTTACAGAAAGTTCTCAGTTGTTTTTCTATTAGTTTTCCTATGAAAACTGATAGATTAAAAAAGATAACATGAACTGAACAACTATGTAAAGTGTCTTCCTCACATAGAGGGAAACTAGAGAAAGTCCCATTTATATATATGCCACATTTCTAGTTTGATGTTTATTTTGACTTAAACATGAAATTAATGTGACCTTTTATTTTTTTTATTTTTTTTTCAACGTTTATTTATTTTTGGGACAGAGAGAGACAGAGCATGAACGGGGGAGGGGCAGAGAGAGAGGGAGACACAGAATCGGAAACAGGCTCCAGCCTCTGAGCCATCAGCCCAGAGGCCGACGCGGGGCTCGAACTCACAGACCGCGAGATCGTGACCTGGGTGAAGTCGGACGCTTAACCGACTGCGCCACCCAGGCGCCCCAATGTGACCTTTTAAAAATTGAAAATAAAGAATGTACCAAAGAGAGGTGCCTGGGTGGCTCAGTTATGTAAGCATCCAACTCTTGGTTTTTGGCTCAGGTCATCATCTCATGGTTCATGGGTTCAAGCCCCGTGTAGGACTCTGCACTGACAGCTGGGGAGCCAGCTTCCGATTCTCTCTCTCTCTCTCTCTCTCTCTCTCTCTCTCTCAAAGAGATTAATCATCCTAATTCTGCCACTCCAGAATCATCATTAACATTTTATTTAAAATTCTTTAAAAATGTATTATCCTTTTTAGGTCTGTAACAAATCAGGTCTTTCTGTTGTCAGACAAGGAATTGAGTTTTAGGTTTTGTTTTTTTAATTTTAATATTTTGCTAATAACAATCTATTTGCAGCAAACTTTTCTGTACATAAGTGCATATACATATATTATTGATAACTCACAATTCCTAGAAGCAAAATTGCAGGATCCAAAGTTATTTCTGAGGCTTTTGATACATACAGTTTTCATGCGGTCAACTTCTATGATGTTGTGTTGTTTTAATTCTATTTCCTTCTAGCTTATTTTCATAATTTCTTTTATATTTAAATCTTCAACAAATTTAGATTTTGTTACTGTTTTGTTATTATTATTTTTTTAGAAGAGGAGACCCAACCTTGTATTTTCCTAAAATACCACGTAGTACAATTCATTTAAAATATGCCCCACAATTAAAATATTGTATCATAGTAATAAAATATTGGGATTCTGAATAGCGATTAGTCTCAATTTTTTTTTCTGTTATCTTGTAGCTAAAAAAACCTCTTGTACAAATAGTTCTCTCAGTTTGTTAGCGGAAGCAAAAGGCCAAGTTTATTTCTGGAAAATCTGTTCAGGGATGCCAAGGCCTAGTACAGAATGGAGAAATATTTGCTGAAGTTTGTAAATAAAAATTTGTTGAACTATTGAATGCTATTTAAATCTTATGAATCCTAAGCTCTTCAGATGTTTTATGGATCAGTATTAATTTTCTTAATAAGACATAAAAAATAGTGGACAACTTTTACTGAAATATTGGAGTGTAAAGGATCAGGAGTTGAGTGTGGTCTTAATCTAATACAGCTTCTAATACAGAAAGCTCTATTTGCCCCCTGTTATTTTCCCATTATTGGCCTGTCATCTGTTCTGTTATCCTCTAGTATCAACTGTCACTCATGAACCTGACACTATACCCTCATCTGGATTTACAGGGAAATCCTACTTGGTAGCCTTGTTGTTCATGCAAATACAGAAGTTGTTGAAAAATCCTATAACCCAAGTAATTAGGATTACATTATAGCCAACACCTGAGAGAGATCTGGGTTACAATTTCCTGATTCTCCCCGAATCAGTATTTTATTGTACTGCTGTTTAAAATTTTTTTTTTAACGTTTATTTATTTTTGAGACAGAGAGAGACAGAGCGTGAACGGGGGAGGGGCAGAGAGAGAGGGAGACACAGAATCGGAAACAGGCTCCAGGCTCTGAGCCATCAGCCCAGAGCCCGACGCGGGGCTGGAACTCACGGACCGCGGACCGCGAGATCGTGACCTGGCTGAAGTCGGACGCTCAACCGACTGCCCCACCCAGGCGCCTCTATTGTACTGCTGTTTAATCAATTAAGTCACCTTATTCTTAAAAGCTTTATTCTCCAAAGACTACTGAAGGCATGTAAATTCTTAAAGGTTAATTATAGCTATTGAGGAAAGTATGCCTTAGTATCAAGTTTTAGTAAATTCTTACAGGCAAAATTTGGGCAGTTGATTTCAGATCCATTCCAGAAAGCATGATCACTTTTAGATGTACAATTCTAGATAATTCTTCCACAGACCTGATCTCTCAGAGTTTAGTATTTACACTCATTTTTACTGTAGTCATAATGATTTTATCATATTTCTACTAGATTTGGCAGAGCACTTTAATAGGGTAAGCAAACTATATTCTTAAAATAACAACAAAGATACATGGTTATGTTTGGTGAACGTTACCTTTCCATAGAAAAATATTAAGAGATTCTGTTACTGTTCATTAAGAGGCTTTTATTCAATGCTCTTTCAGTGTGACTGAACTGGATACTGAATAATGTTAACAATGGCTGTGATTACAGCCTTAATGGCTGCCTTAATGGCTGTAATTAAGGTACTACTATGTGACAAACCCTTACACCATTTTTGTTAACTGTATATTTCATATTAGCAACCTATTTCTCATATTAGGGAAACATGCATAAAACAATCATTTTCCCTAAATCCCAAAGCTTGGTAGTAAAATCGGATTTCAAACCCAGATTGGGTTTAAAGATCCTGCTCTTTTCCACTGTGAATTATGATGCTTACCTAATGAAAAGATCTGGGCATTGTGGAATCAGAAGTTGGTTCAAGTAATACATATGTGGCATCGGTGTTTGATATGGTAAGTGACAAATATCATTTTTTATTGGAAGGTAGTTCATTGCAACAGCTGGGAAGTCACATCACCTTTCTTTGAGACTGTAGACCCAAAGTGCCAACCATTACTCGATTGTGTGTCAGTTGTTGTGAAACCACAGAGCAGGTGAGCCCCAGGGCTAATAGCCTCACTCACTGCCTTACAATACAGTTTAAAGCATATGGATCCAAAATTTGTCTCTACACACAATCTGTGTGTCACTCTAGCTCTGGGCTTCCTTGCTCAATTGTTGACACGAAGAAATCTTTTTTCTTTTAGTTATATAGATCTCTTGTTTCACACTGTTAAATTCCTGCAGTATAGTAATCTATTAAACAACTTCAATAAAGATTCTGACTCCATCTCATAGACCTTAGGTCTTTGGAGTTGCCTTTCTATGGGGAGAGGTTTGCAGCAATTGAAAAATGGTCAAAATGAAATTGTCATTTTACTGTTCAATGACAAAATTTTAGCTAACAAACATACATACGTGGTTTACTAGTGTAGACACAGCTTTAGTATTCTCCATCTAGTCTAAATTCCCTTAAATTAGTAAACATTCTTCATCATCTACTTTTTTAAATAGTTCAACATTTTTTAGATGAAAATATAAATATCTATTGTAAACAAATTAGGTGATGTCCTCTTTCCCTCAAATACTCACAGCCCTTAGTCCAAATGGTATCTCATGATATATGTGATTTTTTATTTGTGCAGATAGTGTCCTGAGGCCAATTGCAAGTACTAATTTATCTCCCTGTTCTTTAACAGCATCAAATTTCATGGACTTCATGTATAGGTTTCTTTTTTAAATCTTCTGTTATGAATAATCTTTATGTTAACCAGAAGTCTTAGTTACAGAGACAGAAATCAATTTGTACTAGCTTAATCAATAACAAGCAATGCATTGGACACGTTTTGTGGTAGCACCAAGTGTCGCACACTGTGAGTCTGGAGTTCTCTCTTCTCCGGCAAGAGAGCTGACACAGAATTAAATATGAGAGAGGCTAATATCTTGGAGGAGACTAGAGCCCTGAACAGGGGTTTCATCTCCGTATTTATTGAGCTCACAAGGTATTACCCATGTGAAGAAAACAAGTTCTTATACAAGTGAATGTGGAGAAAACAATGAGACAGTAATCATTGACTTGTGTAACAAGCAAAGGGTCTGCGGGGGGGGGGGGGGGGGGGGGGCAAATGGAGTTTGTGATCAAGGTACATTGGTGCCAGATGGAACATAATTTCCTGCAGGTGATATAACAAGTTACTTGTGATCCCATTATAGTATTTCGCTAGCTAACCTCAGGCGTTTTTGCCCCGTGGTGGCGGCTTTCTGCCGGAAGCTTTTTTCTAACCCATTTATGTAAGTAGAATCTATTTCCCCACAACAGAGAAATGAAGCCAAGCTCAACACCTAAGTATCAGAAGGCACCTGTAAAGTCAGAGCAGCTCAAACCACACCACAAATGCCTATAAGATTTTGTGTATCACTGGTTTCTATTTCTGTGAGTGGTCTTTATAGAACTATAGATGGGCTTCTCTTCCAAGCAGGGAAAATAGCCACCTGCAGCTCCGTACTCAAAAACTTACTTCTGAAGCTAAAAGGAAAAGAGATAACTTCTACTGCTTAAAAAAATCCTTTCAAATGATTTTGCTTTTCAGAAGGACCAGGTTGGTTCCTTTGCCGTCACTAGAACCACTGTAAATAAAATTATAGCCGAATAAAATATCGTTATTGACCCAGGCAGAATCCCTGCTATGTCCCATAGTATTTTGCAATGGTCCATCCTCAAATATTTATGGAATTAATACCATGGTGACAACTCTGTGATAATATAAACATTGAAGAAAAAAGTCCAAAACTTAGTAAACATTCTGTGTCTATAGTCTACTTATTGAAGTTTTATAATCTATAGATCTTCACCTTATTCACAACATATTATAATGTAATTCGGAAAGGATTATTCATACACAATCACCCAATCTACCATTTAATCCATCTGTTATTTGAAATTAAAAGACCAAGGACTAAACACCCAATGTATTGAGTGTATGACAAAGTCAGCTATTCAGGTGGGTTTAAAGCATTAAATAAACTGCTTAAAAAAATCAACAGTTAAAAAATTGTAACCCATCCTTCCTTCTAGAAATACTCACTGAACATACTGGAAATATACCTGTTTATAAAACAAAGCCCTGTTATCACTGAGTTTATATTCTAATTAGGCGAGTCAAGAAATGCGTAAACACACAAATCTATCAGGTGTTGAAAAGAGCTACTTAGGGAACAGAGAAACTAGAGTGGGGCAAGATAGCAGTGGCATCCAAGGAAAGGATATTTTAGACAAGGTACCTTGGGCAGCTATTCCTTTGGTTGTTAAGATTTAAATCCAGAAAGGAGTCACACAAGTATCTCAGGGCAGAGACAGTTACATATATAAGGAGCCTGAAGAAAGGATCTAGCATGCAGGGAAAACTGCAAGATATCCACAGAGGCTTGAGGAAGCCTGAGAGTAGTAGGAGATGGGGTTGGATCATGTAAGGATAGACTGTCCAAAATGAAACAATTTGATTTTTTTTTCACATCCTCTCTATGGCCACTAGGTGTCTACTGTGTTGGGAGAGCAGGTCTGTAGAGTGAAGACAAGGGATTCCAACAATTGTGATGGTTAATACGTTAATTTTTGCCTATTCTGCATTGTTTTAACTTTTATTTGGTGGTTTAAAAAAAAAAATAAGTGCTCTGCAAGAAATTTCAATGTGATTGCATCAAATCAATTTTATTTTTTAGATGGGAAAACCTCTCTGTGTTGGGAATAAAATCATAAAACACTTAAGAAACTTTCAATTAGATGAGGAGATCCAGAGTGATTAATACACTGGGATGATACAGGACAGAAGGAACACCTAAGCCAGTCTTTAAAAAGACAAAGCTTATAGAAAGATGGAATTTTTAAGCTAACTGGTGAAGGGAAGAGCACGTGCAAAGACCGGAGGAAGGGAGCATGTGGAAAATTCAGGAAATGTTCAAGCAAGTCAGCACAGCTGAGGCAAAGGACAGAGATATGCAGAGTTTGGGAAGCTGGAGAAGATGAGAAGGAAAGGTATGTGTAGGTCAGTGAGAGAGACTTAAGTAACAATTACAGCTGAAGCCAGATCAACTTTGACATTTAGGCAATGCCATCAAAGAGATTACTATGGAAAGAACGATCCATCAATAGCGCAAGATAGAAAAGGTACCGAGTCCTCAAAAACCCACCATTACTCTCAGCTCCTACCAGCAATAATGCATTCAGTCCATCCTTCGGGGAGTGTGAACTCATAAGACAAATGGTGTGGTATATCAATGGTATCTGGGCTCAAGGCAACTTCTGATACCACCAGGAACAGATTTACAACCAAAGGCTTAAACTCCTTTTGGAATACCAACAGGTAGCATTGTCTCATTATCTAACTTATCAAGAAGGATTTTGAATGAACTTTAGCATGTTTTTTTTTTTTTTACTTTACTTTTTTTATAATTACTGAAAAATGCTTTTTTTTTTTTTTTTTTTTGGAAAGTATCATATAGGCTTATCTAAGGCTTTTATTTGGGGCATGATGACTGGAACAATGGAAAGCCCCAAGGGGCTTTAAACACATGAATTGATCAGATTTGTATTACAAAGAGCTAGCTTTGCTATCTTTGTCATTGCAGTATTGACAATCAGAGCAATTTGAGATTGGATGTAAAAAAACTGGGGTGAAAGCTAGAGGTCAGCTTCTTAGAGAGTCTCATATATAACACCAATGATGATAAAGATGGAAAGGAATGTATACACTGAAGAGATATTTAAATGCTATTATTGAATGGGACTGGATGGTTAGGAATGTAGAGGAATTTGTAAGGACAAAACTCTTGTTTCGGGCAATTAGATTCCAACAATTTAGACACTGAAAATTTGTTCAGTAGTCTGACCTAAATTGACATTTGGTGGGCTCTTAAGAATATTTTTCAATACAAATTAATGGTATTAACAAAACGGGGCAGAGAAGTTTAAAAAACAGAATTGCTACCTTTATGCCAAACTATACTAAGTACATATTTTAATAAACCTAATCACCTCCTTAATGTTCTTTTCAAATGCTGATCAAAATTAATACAATTACCTCAAAATGGTAATTTAAATTGTTTATGCTTTCACATCCGCCTTCTATATTTTTGTGGGTTAGCAAGATCTCATTGCTTGCTTTAGTCTATTATCATTCATGAGAGTGTATATGCTGATACTACTTAAGTATTGGGGACTGCATGTTGGATAGATATAACATTTCATTTTTAAGTGTTGGTTAATGACCAACAGACAATATCATTAGATATTCAGTTCAGGTGAGATAAACTTGTTTAGGAGATCCATCTACATCTGGTCTATTATTTGGCTTTCTACCTAGAGAGGCATGAATGAATAGTATAAGGACTGATAATTTTAATGGATACATTTTAATAATCTGAATCATGGTATACCATATATACAAATTAACTAGATGGACCTTCATGGGGTCATTTAAGAATTATTTAATACATTTTCAATGAAATGTCATTAAAATTCTCAAGGCCCAGTAAATATTACATTATTGTGATTTGTGAAATGACAAATTTTATTCTTATTATTATCATCTCTGACACTCAGATATGATAGTTTCTTTCTATGTCCTTTGCCCTTGTCAGGCTTATGTTTGAAATTATAAAGATTTCTGAGATGAAGTTAGTCTTTCAGTTGGCTATCATTACATAGTTTCCTAAAGGATTAAGATCCAGAAGAAAATGGATGCAAAAAAAGCCTGCATTAAAAGGAATTCAAGGCAACACTTTCTTACTTCATGATTTTGCCTTGATGAACCCATGTGTAGACAGTAAGTGTTTAATCACACTTCATTTAAATTATGTCTGAATATTTAAGAAAGTTCTCTTTTAAAGTTTCAATAAACTTTTTAAAAGAAAATATAGAGCCTTAAACAATGTCTTAATAATTCATCAATATAGCTCATTTTTATCTTATGTCAGTTGTAGGACCATTTACAGCAACAACTTCAGATTCCTTTAAATAGACATCAGATTCTAATTATTGTAAACTGAAACACTTCTAAGAAAACAGCGTGTTTAATTTATGAAATTTTTGAAAACCTACATCTGTTCTTGAGAGACATCATTGCTTTGACGTCAGTGACCTAACCACATGTAGTAAATTCTTCTTGAATTTTTTTTCAAAAAGTACCCTTGACGCTATGTTTTATGATCCTCAGAATCCCAGCCTATTTTCTTTAGTAATACAGTGTATTACTGTATGAATGATTCTAAAGACAGAGGAGTCATTATCAAACAATTCTTTGGTTTATACAGTCCCATACACTGTTATGAAAATTACATATAAAAACCCCATGTTCTTTTAAAATGAGTAAATTAAGTTGTGAAAATTTCAACTGGTTATTTAGAACAACTTCATAAAACCACATAATATAACAATGGGTGATATATTCTTGTAACTTGTGACATATAGTATTTAGACAATGCTATCATAAGAACTATTGATAAACAAAGAGTATTCGGTTTTCTTTTGAAACCATTTAAAGGTCATCTCAATTCGTGGTGAATCTAGTCTTTGCACTGCTCTAATCAAAACAGTTGTAGTCACTCTTGTATCTTATTTCTTTCACGCTCTTATCCAATCAAAAAATATTGTTGGTTTTACTTTCAAACTGTATTGAGACTGTGACTATTTGTCATCACCTCCACAGCTATCACTTTGATCCAAGCCACCAGGGTCTCCAGCCTGAATTACTGCAAGATCATTTCCAAGTATCTCTGCCAAGCTTGCCCCTATATTCTATTGACAGCACAGCAGCCAGAGTGATTCTGTTGAACAACTTAACGTTTCCATTTAAACTTCCCAGTGGGTTTCCTATTTTACAGCATAAAACTTAAAGTCTCCACAACAACCTTGCCGTTCCTACTTGATCTCATAGTCTTTCTCACATCTACTTTTTCCAACCTCATTGTGTACAATTTTTGCCCTTGCTTTTTCCACTTCAACAAAATTTCTCTTTGCTGCTTCTTAAGCAAGGTCGTTGGTTATACTCTTGCCTCAAGGCCTTAGCATTTGCTCCTTTGTCAGAATAGAGCAAGCTTTCCCCCGTACGTCCATATCTTTTGCTCTTTCATAAAATATTTTTGCAAATCTCGGGGCGCCTGGGTGGTGCAGTCGGTTAAGCGTCCGACTTCAGCCAGGTCACGATCTCGCGGTCCGTGAGTTCGAGCCCCGCGTCGGGCTCTGGGCTGATGGCTCAGAGCCTGGAGCCTGTTTCCGATTCTGTGTCTCCCTCTCTCTCTGCCCCTCCCCCGTTCATACTCTGTCTCTCTCTGTCCCCAAAATAAATAAACGTTGAAAATATTTTTGCAAATCTTACCTTCTCACATCTCAGTCAGAGCTTCCACGTCCACTGAGGTTCTGGGAGAAGAGTTGGAAGCTCAAACGTGTAACGTAAAGGATAATTAGGGACTATTTATAAAGGCTGGAAAGGCATGGTAAAGCACCCATGGATTAGCAACAGCTGGAAGCCATTACCATCCCTAGAGTGAAATCACAAGTGAAATCACTGTTACCTGAGTGCAATGGGAGCTGTGATATTGAGAGGAAAGTTACCTGTTTACAGAAGCTTATGGCTGTAGGTAGGAAAACAAATACCAATAAACTATTGTTCATCAGGGAATAAACACTCTGACATTTCTCTCTCTTTCCATCTTGTGATTGACTGCTGAGGTCTTCAGCTGACTAGAGGCCCAAGAATCAAGGAGTCTGGGAGATGCACACTGGGGAGAAAAGCTTCTGAGAGTGTAGCATGGTAGCAGAGAAAGTCAGAGACCAGATTCGGTAGGAAAAAAAAAATCACAATTGCCCATCCCTTCCACCCTCCCAGAATCTACTTTTTTTTTTTTTTAATATCAGCTCTACCAAGATAATATTTGACATGCTACAAAATTGACCATTTTAAAGGTCTATTCTCCTTGACAAAGATAAGTAGAGGTAATTGAATTGCACCAGGAAAAGTCAACAGTATATGTTCACTACCTTATCTCATGACTGTGTCAAATCTTCCCTCTGTTATAGTCCAGAGGAACTATATTATCTTGCTGGTCCATTACAAGAACATTACACTAGACTATTACAATGTACATAATGTGTTTGCTTGTTTCTCTGTGCCAATCCAGGGAAGAAAATTCTTCTACCCTTCTAGGAGCCATTCAATTACTTTTATTTATATTTGTTGATGGGAACTGAACAGAGAGTGATTTCTTATTCAATAGCTGTATATCAAATACCAAGGACTTGTGACAAATGTACCGAGAGCATCTGGGATTAGCTCTAGCTACCGATCATCCTTAAGAAAATTCACTCATTATTCAAGACTCATTTGGTTTGGTAATGGCTAAAGAGACAAGTTAAATAGGGATGTAAGAATTGCAAACCCTGCATTTGTCAGGATGTTAATGACAGTGGTAATCTCTGTAATTCTCCTATCGGTGCAGTTTTGCCTCGAATGTTCTATTTTGGATGGAGCATAGCATTTATAGGGGCTTCCACTACAGATGAAATTTTTCTATCATAATAGCCCCTAGTCCACAATCAGGTAATTAATAAGGGTAGTTTTGCCAGTTACTAATTATATACATTCTTACTGTGCATTCTTGGGGTGAGTAAATAATCACAGGATGGGTTACCGGTTCCACCACCAGACAGACTCAAATCAAGACTGCATGTATCATTGTACTTCAGTAAATCTCCACTTTAATCTCTAGATATTAGTGGTGGTTTGATTTCTAAAGATTAACCTTTTTGAAGAACCTCTGTGGAGGTCTAATAACTTTCCAGTAAGTCTGTGTATTTTCATCTCTGGTGTAGAATTCTACTACCACCTTCTTCCATTTGGGGAAGATGTAGAGAAAGATCAATGGTATAACCGCCATGTTACATCTTATAGCTTAGGCCTGCTTCTGGCACATACGACCAGGAGTTCATTATTAAATTTAAATTCAAAGATCCCTTGTCCAATCCATCGTCCCCCATCATTATCTCTGGCCAACAGACGGGAATCATCCCAGAGCTTTCACTGAATCTTTGGAGAAGACAGTGTCTTTTGGCCTTTCCAGGAAAGGAGTAGGAGATGGCTGAGCAACTTACACAAAGTAGATCCAGACCAGGGGTGCCTGGGTGGCTCGGTCAGTTAAGTGTTCAACTCTTAGTTTCAGTTCAGGTCATGATCTCACAGTTCATGAGTTCGAGCCCTGCATGGGGCTCTGTGCTGACCATGCAGAGCCTGCTTGCGATTCTCTATCTCTCCCTCTCTCTCTGCCCCTCTCCCGCCTGCATGCTTTCTCACTCTCAAAATAAATACATAAACTTAAAAAAATAGTAGATCCACTCCAATATCGCCTACGTGTTCCTTCACACTCCTTCCTTCAGCATGTCAGGAAGTGTCATTTCAACTTCATTGACAGTATTTCACCACTGAGTTCAGTTTTCATTTGGTTAATGAACCATGCTATTGCTAACTGTACTCCCAAGTCCTTGAGCTGACATTAACTCCATCCCAGGTGGGTTTCCCTAAATTCAGTTAAAATCAATCTTGTATTTTGTCTTCTATGGCCTTATACTTGTGTAAATAATTTCCATTTATGTTGCCTAAACTCCTGGCTATCCAAATAGGCAAGATTCTATGTTTGAGCAGGGTTTTCACTTTTATATGCGGGCTGTGCTGAGATCTGAATCTCCCCAGGGGCCTGGAGGTGAGGGGATTGGTGTGCATGACAACCAGGAACATCTGTAACTCCTTGTTATTGGTGAAGTTATGTAAGTTTTTATAGAAGGGGAGGCTTTTTTTCTGGGGGCAGGGAGTGGAGGAAGATGCAGTTTTCTCTCCTAGGGATTGTTGAGGATTTGAGCGTTGAGTGCTTTCTACTTGTCTGTGTCTGTCCACATGTCCCCATGCCCCATCTCAGGGTCTTATTCCTGCTAAACCTGTATCTTTCTCTCAGAAGAGGCTGAAGGAATCACATACTTAATTGGAATTGACATTCTGTAACCTCAGCAACCAGGCCCATGGGCTGGATCATCAGGTATGTCTTTCCTGTGCTTAAATAAGATGAATCTTTCATAACTGCCTGAGAGCCCATTGATTTTCCACTCATGTTTTGAGTTTGGAATTTAAGCGTGCCTCTCTTTTGTCATGCTTTTATGTTATTTAGAAAAAGTTAATGCATCCCACAGTTTTTATAATCACCATAGTGACTAAAAGCGTCACTACCACAGGATTCGCAACCTCCTTACCCTCCGCCAGCATTCCATCCCATGTCACCACTGGTGGTAGTGTGAGTAATCCTAATACCTATGCAAGCCACAAATTAGCAGGGTCCCATCCATTCCAACAAGGAGATTCCTCGTTTGCATTCTTTAAATACGTACACACAGTTCCAAATACAATGTAGCAGGTCTATTTGGGGGAGGAAAAGTTTGTAAAAATTAAAGTGTCATAAAGTGTACAGACAGGAAACAGCACACGTTAAGGAGTATTTCAACAGTTTAATGTAAGAACTGTTTATACAGGTATGAACAGAGAAAAGAGAAGCAACAGGGGATGGCAATGCACCCAAAAAGAATCACTGATGGGAAGCCCTGAAAACCCCTAGACTTGATAGGCAAGGGTAGGGAAAGAAATTGCAAGAGTTTTGTCCATAATGTAGAAGTCACCTAACAATCACTGTGGCTAGAGAAGTGGACCAGAGCCACAACCCAACCATGACCCATGGAGGGTGGTTGGGAGAAATAAATCACCAGACCTCTCCCACTTGTGATCTCCTGCTAGTAACTTCCATCATCCAACTCAGCTAGAATCCAGAGAACAAGAAAGCGTGGATGATGCAGTACGTAAAGATCCTTTGCCTGGGCTGCAGGACAGGGCAGAGAAGGGAGGAGAAAGGTCTACATGTGCTAATGGGGAATAACTAGCCCCTTCCTCTGACTCTCTGATCCCTCTGTAAAAACTGCAACACTCCCTTTGCCTGAAACTGCCCATTTAGGCGTTTCTGCTTTATTTTCTTCCATATCACATATCATCTTCACTATAGAGTTTACTTACTTATTAGGATATGATCTGCCTTCTCCAGTAGAATGAGAGCTTCATACAGCAGAAATTTCCCTGTTTTGCTCATGGCTCTATTCCCAGTACCTAGAGTAGTGCCTGGTCCATACTAGGTACTCCATAAATATTTATGGAATGGAACTCTTACTGTAGGCATAACTTAAACTGTTCAAGTTTAAGTGCTTGAAAATTGTCCATAGGCTTAAGGAAGACCCTGCATATACACTATGCTGTAATTATGACCATTTCACAGCCTAATATTAAATGGCAAATGTTTTCACAATAAATTAAAACAATTTATAACAATTCTGTCTATTGTTTTAACTGTGGTGTTTTAAGACTTAATAGAAAGCTAGTACTGGGGTGCCAGGGTGGCTAAGTCAGTTAAGCATCCACCTTCAGCTCAGGTCATGATCTCGTGGTTGGTGAGTTCGAGCCCCGCCTCGGGTTCTATGCTGACAACTCAGAGCCTGGAGCCTGCTTTGGATTCTGTGTCTCCCTTGCTCTCCACCCTTCCTGGACTCACACTGTCTCTCTCAAGAATGAACATTAAAAAAAAAAAAAAAAGCTAGCTTTAAGATTTTTTTTTTAACATTTTATTTATTTTTGAGACAGAGAGAGACAGAGCATGAACAGGGGAGGGTCAGAGAGAGGGAGACACAGAATCCGAAACAGGCTCTAGGCTCTGAGCTGTCAGCACAGAGCCCCACGCGGGGCTCGAACTCACGGACCGTGAGATCATGACCTGAGCCGAAGTCGGCCGCCCAACCGACTGAGCCACCCAGGCGCCCCTAAGATTTTTAACACTGATGACCATATAGGACAATCCAAATTAGCAGTTCAGATGGTTGAAAGAATTGAATATACTGCCTCCTCTATTTTATTTTGATACTAGCCATTATTACACAGCTACTGTATAATCTTAGAAATTATAAGGAAGTGAAAAGCAAAAAATACACATACATTTGATTGCTCACACATGACTAACAACTTTTTGGCATCTATCATATCACATCTTCCACATAAAAACAGGGTCATACCACACATTTCTTAATAATCTAAATAGTTAAAATCTTTAAAATTTCATTTGGTAAATCATGTAGCAGAGACACTTCCCCATATTAAGTAAATATGTGACCCAATTTTTTTTCTATGAATTCCTATAAGGTATATAATTATAAAGTAATTATATTTTAATTGTTACATGAATATTATTTTCCTATTTTAGAAATTTTATAAACAAGACTAGAATGGACATTTGTTCATATACTGCTATTCATATACTGTGTTATATCTTCTTGGGATGAACTCCCAGAAGCAAAGTTCCCTAATAAAGGTGGTCTAGTTCACAGAGATAGCAGTTTGGCTCAAGAAATTCTGTTCCAATTGACATGACCTTCAAAATCACATGAGAATGATTATTTCTCTCTATATTGGCCAACAATCAGCAAAGTCATTTTTGTTAAAGTTCACAATTTGACATAAGAAAAATAGCCTGCCATTGCTTGAGATACATTTCTTATTGATAATTGCTTGTGGTTAAACACAGTCTCACGTCAGAACGGGTATGTGACAGATTTGGTAGTGGCATCTCTGTGCAATTACATATCTCTGTAACTTCCATACACAACTTCAGTCAATTAAAATATCATATATACACATCCGAAGACTTTTCTCATCTGTGAGGTGTTTATAGGAAGACTGCATGGCAAATGGAATTCAGGATGTTTCATTTTACTATTACTGAATGTCAGGTTCATTAACAACCAAGTGTCCTCTCTGAAGTCATCAGAACACATGTTCACAACAGAGATACTGTAGCCAGTGATTGGGTCAAAGCTCATGCTTCTCTTCAAGCTTTCCCAGCGCCCCAGTTTTTCTTGGTGCCTTCCTTGACTCCAGTATTCATTGTTAAATTTATGCTCTCAAGTCTAACTTCCCTTTTTTTAATTCATCACTCTATGTTACTTTAATACTCCAGTAATTCACCTTCAAAGTTAATCTAACTAACCTCCCTCCCTTCCCCCATCCCTACCCTGCCCCAGGTTGCCAATGTCAGGCTGTTGTTCACAACAAGATTGCAAATTCCTACACTGCAGACCAATAGAGTGGATTGCCTGGATAGGTCTCCATAGTGCACAACACATGTTGGGTATTAAAACATTATCAGCATGTGCTCATTTCTACATTCGAGAGTGAGTCTGCTTGTTAGGCTCCTTGTTTTATTGAAACAAGGATAACACAAAAAGTTTGGAAGTCTTCCATTATACTGAAATAATCCAAAAAGTCCGGTGTATTTTAACTACTTAGTTCCTCAGTTTCTGATTTGTGGGTTATTATGATCTTCCTTGATTCTTTTCCTTCTTGCTACGGTCACTTTGCCACTCTTTCATTGATGGTGCTCTGATACATTTGTAAAATAGCATAATTTCTCAGAATGCTTTTAGACTGTTATGTGACTCACAAAATGTGTGGCTGAGAGATATTTGTAGCATTCTGGATTTTTTTCAGTAGCTGTTTTTCAGAATCATTTTCTATTTACCTCAGCAAGTCTGTAATCACACACAGTACATTATTATTTCAGTAGGACATGAAAAACAATAACAGGATTGATCAAAAGCGCCTGAGAAAAGACATGATTACAATTCAGGAAAACAAAAGACAGAAAAGCAGAGGAAGAGATACAGTCTGTTATAATTGGAGATTGAGAAGTCATTGCAGCTGGAATGACCCCAATAATAGCTGAATTTTTAAACATTGTTTTATTTTTTTTCCCTGATTTATAAAAGTGACACATGTGTATGCCCATTAGAGGAAACTTGAAAAAATATACACAAAGATATGAAAAGGAAAATAAAGAATTGTGGCACACACACACACACACACACACAAATATCTTTTATTTATTTATTTATTTATTTATTTATTTATTTATTTTTATAATATATGAAATTTATTGTCAAATTGGTTTCCATACAACACCCAGTGCTCATCCCAAAAGGTGACCTCCTCAATACCCATCACCCATCCTCTCCTCCCTCCCACCCCCCATCAACCCTCAGTTTGTTCTCAGTTTTTAACAGTCTCTTATGCTTTGGCTCTCTCCCACTCTAACTTCTTTTTTTTTTTTTTCTTCCCTTCCCCCATGGGTTCCTGTTAAGTTTCTCAGGATCCACATAAGAGTGAAACCATATGAAAAATATGGAACGCTTCACGAATTTGTGTGTCATCCTTGCGCAGGGGCCATGCTAATCTTCTCTGTATCGTTCCAATTTTAGTATATGTGCTGCCGAAGCAAGCACACACACAAATATCTTTTAACAAACGACTATCACACTTCAAGAACTGTGGTTCATAATTATATTTTTAAATTTTTTTTAATGTTTATTTATTTTTGAGAGAGACAGAGACAGAAAGCAAGTGGGTTAGGGGAAGAGAGAGAGGGAGACACAGAATCGGAAGCAGGCTCCAGGCTCTGAGCTGTCAGTACAGAGCCTGACGCGGGGCTCGAACCCATGAACCGTGAGATCATGACCTGAGCGGAAGTCAGACGCTCAACCGACTGAGCCACCCAGGAGCCCCATAATTATTTTTTTACTTTAAAGTATTCATTAGCCTTTTACTATATATTAAAATTATTTGATATGTAATTTAAAGGCTTTCATATAGATAGTATGTATTTTTAAATATTTTTGTATTATAAATGAAACATTTTACATCTCTTGATAATTATTCCTGAATTTCTTCCAGAAAAGTTGCCAAATCCTTGACAGCAAGTTATGAGAATGCCTATGTCTTTGAATTATCACAAGCATTTATATATCTGTCATGAGTTGAACTGTGTCTCCCAAAAAGAAATGATGAAGTCCTAATCTCACGTATCTGTGAATGTGACCTTACTTAGAAATAGGGTCTTTGCAGTTATAATTAATTTGATGCCATCCTGGATTAAGGTGGACCCTAAACCCAGTGGCGGATGTCTTAATAAGGAGAGGGAACTTTGGAGACACACAGAGATACAGAGCTGGATACATGCTAGAGGGGGCACAGGGAGAAAGATCCTGTGAAGACAGAGGCAGAGATTGGAGCTAGGCTGACACAGACCGAGGACTGTTAGGGATTGCTGGGAGCCACCGAAACCAAGAGAGGCAAGCAAGGATTCTCCCCCAGAGCCATTCAAGAGAGGGTGGCCCTGCCAATAAGTTGATTTTGGATGTCTAGCCTCCAGGACTGTGAGAAAATACCACCAGTTTGTGGTAATTTGTTCCAGCAGTCTTAGGAAGCTAATATAATATCCTCAAAAAGAATTCCAGAATTCCATCTTTATTTGGGCTTTTAATGATGTATGTCTTTCAATACTAATGAGGAGAAACATTTTTCTTATGCTGGGGTAGAATAACTGTTGTCTTGCATAGCCACTCTGACAGATTGGCCTGAGGGTCTAACAAGGCCATTTTGATAAACCCCTTGTTTCCTGGGTCTTCCTTATGGCAGATATGTTCTAACTGTGGTTTTACGGTTTTTACTCGATAGGTTCCCCAACCCGGCTTCCACCCCACCACCAAAGAGTGCCATGTGTACAGAGCTGTGTGAATCCTTGGAATTTTTACTTCTCATGGAAGACTTTTCTTTGCCACCAAAGCCCTGACATAGGCAAAATTTCCCTATCATTACAATGGCACACAGAGAGCTATTTTTTTTTTAGAAACTTTGTTTGTTTTGAGTGGTCAAACCTTCTGAGCTCCAGCTTTATTTAGAAGTCTCATTTCCAACTCTACCCTGAATTCAGACCCAATACCATGTTTTCTCTTGCTGTTGGTTATTAAAACTTCAGCTCCCTAGATGCCAGATTCTATATTAAGGCCTAATTCCTCCTCCCAGAGCACGAACTAGTGAATTTCCCACTTGGTTTTATATTCTCTCTTCATTTCAGGGGTGAAACGAAGCTTCAAATTTCCTTTAACTTCTGCTATGATAATAAAAATACACATATTTACCAAATGCTTTTAAAATGCTTTTAGCTGGTTTAGCTAGTGTTTATATTGCAAGCCAAATAGAGAGAAGTAAACTGAAAAAAGGTTACTTTGATAAAAGTTATGAGACATGTAAACATGGTTTTGCAATACTGAAATGGAAGGCCTTTAACTCAGGCTAGATGTTGTAGCCGAACTAACTAATGCTGGTGTTTGTAGTGTATAACACCATGTGAATTCAATGGCTTCACACAATAAAAGTTTATTTCTTGTTCACAGCATAAAAAAAGATAATGGGTTGGGCAAGTGGTGACCTAGGAGCCCGAGCTCCTCTGTCTTGTGACCCTGCCATCTTGAATATACAGTGTCTGAGATCATTGTCGAAATAGCACGGAGGGAGGATGAACACGCAGGCCTAGAAGAGGCCACATTCTAACAGTGTGAAGCCAGTCACATGGCCCCAACTCAATTTGAGGGGAACTTGGAAATGCAGTTTTCCCTGGATGCCCAGGAAGAGAAGTAGATATCCGTGATCACGCTGTGCCATGCTAGATGAAGTGAGGAAGACCGCCAGGAGATGCTAATAAAGCTCCATGTCATATGTTTCCAGTCTCCATATGATGAAGACAGTCAAATATAGTAAAATTCCTTAAATCCATGCATTGAGAGGAATGCAAGAAATTAAGATAGTATATGTTTTGAAAACAAAAACACCAAATACATGTCACTTTGAATCCTGGTTTTATGGAAAGAAAACAGATTGCAGAAGAAAACAAAAACATAATTCTCTTTTAGCAATATAGGTTTATAAAGGAATGCATGGATACTATAATTTCATATCACCATTTCTTTAGAGTGCTGTTACATTGCTGCAGATTATTGATATTGATCTTTGTTCTTCGAAAGTTTTAGCATTGTATTCAGCTCTCATCTTCTAGAGTATCTTTCAAATTTATTCACACCTACTTTTAAGCTGAAAGCAAAATCTCCTGGCCAAAGCTGGCTTCATATTAAAATGCTTGTTATATTTGATGTTGGCACTTTTATGTATGGATATTTCTATGTTTGAGCTCTGGACTAGAAAACCCACTAAGCCAGAGTTTTCTCTTATCCTTTTACACATGCTAGTCCTTTTAGTCATTCCTTGCAATAAGTTTCAGTTCCTAATTAGCACTGCAATCCCCTTGTTAGATTTAACACTGCACTCAGAGCCCACACTTGCACTGCCCTGTAAGTTCTTGTCTTGTAGGGATAAACACCATACCCTGTACTCTCTGTACTTTCATTTGCTGACTGGGGTACTAGTTTAAAACGAACCACTGTCCTGCTCAATAGCATTGCCTCCCACCCAACATAATGCGATTCCCTGATGATTCTAGTTGCCAGGTTTGCCTGCACTAGATCAGGCTACCTTTGACATAAACACCAGTCAAAATCAAATCTATGTTGATCTCATCCCTTTAGGTTTTAGAACTGGATCTTCTGGCCATCTATCTTGATCAAGGAGTTCCTCTAGGTCAGTCTGCCAAGCTGGTTTGATACAACTGGCAGCATCTTTTCTTTTTTTTTTTAATTTT
The DNA here is from genome assembly GCF_022837055.1 of Prionailurus viverrinus. Taxonomy (NCBI): domain Eukaryota; kingdom Metazoa; phylum Chordata; class Mammalia; order Carnivora; family Felidae; genus Prionailurus; species Prionailurus viverrinus. The sequence continues at coordinate 86,458,763 of NC_062562.1, read as the reverse complement.
TTTTTTCAACATTTTTTAAATTTATTTTTGGGACAGAGAGAGACAGAGCATGAACCGGTGAGGGGCAGAGAGAGAGGGAGACACAGAATCGGAAACAGGCTCCAGGCTCTGAGCCATCAGCCCAGAGCCTGACGCGGGGCTCGAACTCACGGAGCGCGAGATCGTGACCTGGCTGAAGTCGGACGCTTAACCGACTGCGCCACCCAGGCGCCCCATGGCAGCATCTTTTCTTAATCACTCTAGCTAAGATTTTTCTTCCTTCTTTAAAGTCACTTATAAAGTTTCGTAGCTGATAACACATCTTCATTTCTTAAAGTTTCCGAGTGCCTATACAGCCAGCAATTACCACTGAGTACTGTAAACAGAAATGCAAGATTAATGCCCTGTTATGAGATGCATACAGTCTAGTCAGAGTAATAGATGTGTACGTGACTGTTTGAACAAAGTGCTAATAATCAACCAAGAAATACAAGCAATCAAATGTCAAGAAAGTGCCAAATTAATAAATGCTTCAGTATCTTCTTCCTTCATTGCAAGGACATTTGAAAGTGCCCCTTCATTGGTGGCCATTACATTTTTTCCCACATTTCAATGTGGCTTCCTGTCTCCAACCATACTCTGAGAATCTCCATGTTCTAGCTAAAGTTTTCTATGGTCTCTTGAGGGATAGGACCTGTTGGGTGGATGAGGTGCAGAAGGATGGCGACATTACAATAAACTGGGTTGAAGGAGGGAGAGGCTGAGGTGAGGCAGCAGCTCGTACAGACACCAGGGTCTGCATGGGCTGGGTGATGGAGCCCAGACTTGCAACATCCTGTCCACTGCTTAGGAGAGTTAATATGTGAAAAGCCTGTGCTCCTGTGTGAATCAATAAATTGCCTTTTACATGGTGTGTACTTTCTTCTCTGCTTTCTCTTCCCCACGATAAACTTGTGTTAGTAGGCTCTGCTGTTTCTCATTTGCTTTTTTTGGCTGGAGGTACATTTGATTGCAGGAGAAGGAGGAGTATGACATCTGAGGTTGTTGTGGTAATCAAACTTCATTTTCTAATCTAGCTGTACTGGAAATAAAGAGAAAATGTAGAGTTCCATCTTATTCTAGTATCTATTTCTCAAGTGGTTCCGAATACCCTGGGCCTGCTGGGCCAGAAACCTTAGAAACAGACTTGGGAACTAGCATTTTGGGCCCGAGCATTTTGGGACACAGAAGTTTTTATTAATACAGTGGAGTATTTAATAAGCACAGCTCCATGATTCTTTCATTTTTTTCACGAGGCACATAACTCAGACTCTGAGGTGATGAATGGTTGTTGCTTTAAGCCATTAAGTTTGTTACTTTTTTTCAGCAACAAAAGAAAAACAATACAGGTGGGGCGGGGTTGTGGAAGAGGAACGGGCATGAAACCAAGTAAGAGACACAAAGCTAAAATCTCATTCCTGATGTGCTAATTTGTAAGTGAATGGGGATGAGGGTTCATCTTTGCTCTTTTACTGTGCTTCATAACATATATGAGACACTTTATGTTTTTTTCTCTTGTGTGTATCTCATATTACATGAAAACAGTATATAACTCTTGTGCTGTTCAATTCATGGTTTTGTGGCAAAAGCAAGTTATAGTACATTGACAGTCTTTTCAAATGAATATTTCCTTTCACAGAAAAGACATGTATTACAGAGTATATTTTCACAACGGATAGTTATGTGGTTCTCTTTCAGTCTCATTGATTTCTGTTGATTCCACACTAACATTAGAAATGCAGAAAATTTGCTTCCCTCATCCTACATATTTAAAACAATTTTGAAAACCCACAGGATTTGAAATATTTACTTTCTGTCTTTTACATTTGCCACTTTACATGAATTGTGGTATTAAAAGAAATGATAGATGACATATCACACATTTTTATTGAGCACCTACTGCATCTGGTGATGACCCAAAGTAGAGCTTCTGCCTTTGCCTTTCTAATGGTCTATAATTACAATGGAAGGGTATAGATTCTTCAATTTATTCCATTGGACACTAAATTCGTTTGCTAGGGCTACCATAATCAATTACCAGAAAGTGAGGGCTTATAGCAAAGAGTTTATTTCCTTAGAGTTTTGGAGACCAGAAGTCTGAAATGAAGGTATCAGCAGAACCAAGTGCCCTCCAAGGGCTCTAGTGGACAATCTTGCCATGCCTCTTCCAGCTTCTGGATGCTTCTGGCATTCCTTGGATTATGGCTGTACAACTCCAGTATCTGACTCTGTGTTCACTTGGCTTTTCCTCATCTCCCTGTTTTTCCTTTGTGTATTTCTTATACGGGCACTTGGACATTTGTCACTGGATTTAGGATCCATCTTGATAATCCAAAATCATCTCATTCTGAGATCCTTAGTTTAGTCACATTTGCAAAGACTCTTTTTTTTTTTTTTTTCCAAATAAGATCACATTCATTGGTTCCAAGGTTAGGATGCAGGCATATCTTCTCAGGTGCCAGTATTTAACCTACTACAATATTATCAATAGGATTACATGATGCTGGATACTACTTTGTTATTAAAAATACTTAAGTACCAAAAGGAAAAATTGCCTCCTAATACAATTTTAAATGTTTAAAACAAGGAAATGGTTCTTTATTTTCAATTTGGTTCAGAGTTATTCATGATCTTTTGATCCTTAATAAAAACCTCATCATTCTAGGAGCGCCTGGGTGGCTCAGTTGGTTAAGTGCCCGACTTCAGCTCAGGTCATGATCTTACGGTTCACGAGTTTGAGCCCCGCTTCAGGCTCTGTGTTGACAGCTTGGAGGCTGGAACCTGCTTCAGATTCTGTGTCTCCCTGTCTCTCTGCCCCTCCCCAACTTGTGCTCTGTCTCTGTCTCTCTCTTTCTCAAAAATAAATAAACATTAAAAAAATTAAACCAAAAGCAAACAAACAAACAAAAACCCAAAGCTCCAACATTCTAGAGGGTCATTTTCCACCAGGGGTTGGATTATAAAACATCCTCTGGGGAAGCAGCTTACCAAAAACCCATTTTCAGATGGGAGAGGGATTTTTGCATCTTATGAAAAAGACTGTTTGATATACCTATTGCCTTTAGATATCAGGACCAAAAAAACTATCAATACCTTGGAGGGATAGTGAGAAAGAATGACAGGATTGAAAATGTAAAAATGCCCCAAACCTCTAATTAGTAACCAAACCATTAGTAATCTCATATGGTTAGTATCTATTAAATACATTCCTCTGTCACACTAATTTAGGAGCCCAAACTAAATATTTATGTGAACCATTTTGCAAAAACTGTGCAATAATCTTTGAACCACCATGAATGTCCGTTGGTTCTCTCAATACACACCTTGATCCTCTTGTCTGCTTCAACTGTACTTCAATAAAAAAAATAATAAAACAACAAACAAACAGAATTTCTATCTGCTCGTGTAATCTAGTTATCATAGGCTCCTGCAGTCCTCATAGTACTCCTGTTCAATTTCTTTGCACAATTTCCTTACAGTATTATTCCTAAATCTGAATAAAAAATGAAGAACAGACTACAGATTTTCTTCCTGCGTTGAGAGCTGCATAAAATTTAGAAAATATACTTCACTGAGTGAGAGAGAGAGAGAGAGAGAGAGAGAAGGAGGGAGAGAGAGAGGGAGATTTTTGAGAGATACAAAGGAATGCGGGTGAGAAAATGTGTTCTGTTTGTTAAATCCTCCTTACAGTTCATAAATAGAATGTATGACATTTAGATTGATGTACATGTGTTAATACACTCTTCTTCCAAGTGGGAAGCAAACATTTCTTGGGCTAGTCCTCCAAAAATTTGATAATTTATGTCTAATAGAATAAAGACATTTGGATTCCATTCCCTTTAAAGTATGCATATGACAAACACAAGACATATTTATTTCTTTGCCAGTTATGCCTTCTATTATAAGGGTATGCCTTCATTTCATGAGCTATTCCAAAGGGCAATCTCTATCAGGAGATTTGTGCACAAAGAAAAAATAACATGCAGCTTAATGAAATACGACATGAAATACGATGCAAAAAAACAAAATACACAACGTCCGGAGTGTAGTTTGAGACATCTCACGTATTTATAGTGTGCTCAGCTTTGATTAGCCTGTCCAGCCAACTGAAAGAACTGTTCTGTTATTCAGTGTATCAAGAAGTGCCCATGCGAAGGGGAAGGACTCTGAGTTTAGAAGTTTGGGTCAGGTGTCTGTTCCTACACTGCATCGTGTGTATTCATGTCATCATGATGAATGCAATGTAACTTAACACTAATACTGTCTAAATGCAGCGGAAAAGAGTTTGTGAGCATATCCCAACCTAGGGCTAACTTGTTTTTCCAGCCTACTACTTGATAGCATGACAAAAGTCAAGGGTTATCACTAATGGTGAGTAACATCCTATAATAATTCCATGTGGGCTAAAGAGGGACTTTGGATGGTTGAAAAATAAAATGTACCCCCAGACGATAAAGCTCCAAGCACTTTTTCCCTGTACACCATAACTCATTAGCATTAACTTAAAATTAGAAGAAAATACCCATGGATGTTATACTGCCATAACCTAAGGAAGTAAGGTTAACAACAAAAGATGTTCCTCCATGGTTTCTCAATGTATTCTTTGCATATAAATCAAAGTGTATGCAAACAACCACTTAGGTAGAAAACTGCCATGGATTCTGCCCATGAGTATCAATAAATTCAGTTTAAAGAACATGCTCTGTAATACTATTATTTATAAAAATAATATTATCCAATTTAATCTTTCCCTTTTTTACAGAAGATGACCTCTTTTCAATAGTCTGATGATTAGATTTGGATGAGAATATCAGAAGAAGTTCTTCTGAGGTTAAACAAATGGGTTTTGAAAAATTTTTATTTATCTTTTAAAATTTACTTATTTATTTTGAGAGAGAGAGAGAGTGTGTGTGTCTCTATGGGTGGGGAAGGGTCAGAGAAAGAGGGAGAGAGAGATTCCCAAGCAGGCTCCCTGCTGTCAGCACAGAGCCTGAGTTGGGGCTTGATCCCATGAACCAGAAGATCATGACCTGAGTCAAACTCAAGAGTCAGATGCTTAACTGAGCCACCCAAGCGCTCCCAAATGGGTTTTATTTTTAAATACAGCTTTGTCTCTGTTGCTTCTTTTAACCACTTAATGACAATAATAATAATAATAATAATAACAACAACAAATCTTGAGTGCAACATCACAGGATTTGTTTGCTTAGTTCTGAGCAAGTTAACATGTGCCAGGCTTTCTGAAATACATACACAATAAATTAAGTTATTTTAAGAAACATACTATGATTTATGGCTTCTCATCTTTACACAGGATCTATATTTAATTACCAGTATCTGGTTGTCAGAAAGTCCTGTATGTGTAAAAGATAAAACCCAAAATTTTAGGTTCATTTAGGACATTTGTAAGAGCAGGTCTAATTAAAACATATCAGTTACCTCCTTATCAAAATTCCTTGGAAGTCAAACATTCTCCTTTGCACAATAATAACTTAACAACGGGTGACATATCTGTTACTTAAAAAGTTTTTCCACAAGGGCAGATTTATAAAAGTTTGGAAAAGTATTCCCTTTTTTAATAGTTGTGGTAAATTTGTCATTTGGCCACCACTTGCCATATTTTGATTACTCCAATATTACTTTATCTGAAATTGCCTTATTCCTTGCTGGCTAATCAATATGTAAATATGTCTCACCAACTTTACCATTTTCTAAATTAACTAGGTTACTAAATCTTTGAGCCACAAAAAAGTACTGTTATTATTCATATTTATTGAAAATGTATTTATATATAATATATTCTTTTTTTGCAGAAAAATCCCTTTGGTTTGCATGTTTGGGTCAGTGGGATGCCCCCCCCCCCCCAACCCCTTCAGTGATCTTTCTATGTTTTCGCAGCCTCTGAAGTCATGGGCAGTTGCCCATGACCAGTCCAGGCAGCTGCCTACTTGAGAGTCAAACTTTTCAAAGAGTAGCAAAAAGAATTAAGGCACAGGAAAGTCTAGTTCATTAAATTATTCTTAGTATTTTTATTACATACTTTCAAATATATGCAAAAGTGAATGAATTAGTGAAATAAAACCCATGTATATATGTTCTAATTTCAACATGTCTAATTTTATTTCATCTGTTGCTTCTCTTTTTATGCAAATCTAAGATATATTATTTCATCTATGCAGAGTTCAATAAATAAAAGACAAATACTCTTTAAACAAAAACATAACTGGAATATAATTATTCCAACTAAAAATAAATAAGAATTTCTTTATCTGAGAAACTTTCAAGTAATTAAATTCTTACCTCTTAAAATGTGCTTATCTAGGTTTTAGATGCTTGGGATATTCAAGTGCTGGGCTAATTTCTCTATTTGGAACAAAATATTAGCCTTCTGAACAACACCTTATGGTAGGTATTATTATTATCTCATATTTTCAGATTGAGACTTATATGAAATAAACTCCCTGAGGTCATAGTTTAAGGGACAGAGCTGGTTCAATTCTAGGAATCTTGTTGCAGCTCTTTGCTACCCAGATCCATATAATTTAGTTTATTTCAGGGTAGAAGAATGTAAGGAGTGGGACTGTATCCAAAAAATACAATATTTTTTAATAAAATTAAAAATGTATAGAATATGCAAATCCTTTTCTTCTTTCTCTCTCTCTCTTTCTTTCTTTCTTTCTCTTTTCTTTCCCTTTCCCTTTTCCTTTCCTTTCCTTCTCCCTCTCTCTCTTCCTTCCTTCCTTCCTTCCTGTAGCAAACACACTTAAGTTTTGCTCACCAACTCAAAAATGTCTATTCATTTAATAAACTTACTGGGACTTTCTATTTTACTTTCTGAAAACAAGTTTACGCACACTTTGATACATAAATGTGAATGTAAACATTTCTTCCATCTAGCTAAAATATGTCAGAGAGGGAGAATATTATAGAATTAACGTTTAAAATATCTTTGGATGGATGATTCTACCTTTAAATTTTAAAAACATGCTCTGCCTGGGTGGCTCAGTCCGTTAAACGTCCAACTCTTGATTTCAGCTCAGGTCATGATTTCACGGTGTGTGAGTTCGAGCCCCACATCAGGGTCTGTGCAGACAGTGCAGAGCTGCGTGGGATTCTCTTTCTCCCTCTCTTGTTGCCCTTCCTGTGTGTTCTCTCTCTCCCAAAATAAATAAATAAATAAACTTAAAAAATAAAAATAAAAATAGTTTCCATAACTGAGGTTGGCTTCTATATGAATATAAAATGCGAGGGTTAACACTTTTAGGATCCCAAACTATTGGAACTATAAACAAATCAGACAAGCACTAAAATCAGGGATTTAATATATGTGGAGTACACGCTTATTGTACTTATTGTACTTGATCTTATTACATTTAAGAATGTATTGAAGATGGCGGCTTAGGAGGACGCTGGGCTCACCGCACGTCCTGCTGATCACTTAGATTCCATCTACATCTGCGTAAATAACCCAGAAAACCGCCAGAGGATTAGCAGAACGGAGTCGCCGGAGCCAAACGCAGACGAGAGGCCCACGGAAGAGGGTAGGAAGGGCGGCGAGGCGGTGCGCGCTCCACGGACTGGCGGGAGGGAGCCGGGGCGGAGGGGCGGCTCGCCGGCCAAGCACAGCCACCGAGTCTGGCTTGCAAAAGCGGAGGGGCCTGACGGACTGTGTTCCCACAACAAGCGCGACTTAGCGTCTGGGAGGTCATAAGTTAACAGCTCTGCTCGGAAAGCGGGAAGGCTGGAGGACAAAGGGAGGGAGAGCTGCTGAGCCCCCTGACAACAGAGCTCAGTTTGGTGGGGAACAAAGGCGCTCGCCAGCGCCATCTCCCCCGCCCATCCCCCAGCCGAAATCCCAAAGGGAACCTGTTCCTGCCGGGGAACTTGCTCGCTCCGCGCAAACACCCAACTCTGCGCTTCTGCGGAGCCAAACCTCCGGCAGCGGATCTGACTCCCTCCCGCTGCCACAGGGCCCCTCCTGAAGTGGATCACCTAAGGAGAAGCAATCTAAGCCTGCCCCTCCTGCCCCCGAGCACCTTGCCTACCCACCCCAGCTAATACGCCAGATCCCCAGCATCACAAGCCTGGCAGGGTGCAAGTAGCCCAGACGAGCCACACCACCCCACAGTGAATCCCGCCCCTAGGAGAGGGGAAGAGAAGGCACACACCAGTCTGACTGTGGCCCCAGCGGTGGACTGGGGGCAGACATCAGGTCTGACTGCGGCCCCGCCCACCAACTCCAGGTATACACCACAGCACAGGGGAAGTGCCCTGCAGGTCCTCACCACGCCAGGGACTATCCAAAATGACCAAGCGGAAGAATTCCCCTCAGAAGAATCTCCAGGAAATAACAACAGCTAATGAGCTGATCAAAAAGGACTTAAATAACATAACAGAAAGTGAATTTAGAATAATAGTCATAAAATTAATAGCTGGGATTGAAAACAGTATACAGGACAGCAGAGAATCTCTTGCTACAGAGATCAAGGGACTAAGGAACAGTCACGAGGAGCTGAAAAACGCTTTAAACGAAATGCATAACAAAATGGAAACCACCACAGCTCGGCTTGAAGAGGCAGAGGAGAGAATAGGTGAACTAGAAGATAAAGTTATGGAAAAAGAGGAAGCTGAGAAAAAGAGAGATAAGAAAATCCAGGAGTATGAGGGGAAAATTAGAGAACTAAGTGATACACTAAAAAGAAATAATATACGCATAATTGGTATCCCAGAGGAGGAAGAGAGAGGGAAAGGTGCTGAAGGGGTACTTGAAGAAATAATAGCTGAGAACTTCCCTGAACTGGGGAAGGAAAAAGGCATTGAAATCCAAGAGGCACAGAGAACTCCCTTCAGACGTAACTTGAATCGATCTTCTGCACGACATATCATAGTGAAACTGGCAAAATACAAGGATAAAGAGAAAATTCTGAAAGCAGCAAGGGGTAAACGTGCCCTCACATATAAAGGGAGACCTATAAGACTCGTGACTGATCTCTCTTTTGAAACTTGGCAGGCCAGAAAGAATTGGCACGAGATTTTCAGGGTGCTAGACAGAAAAAATATGCAGCCGAGAATCCTTTATCCAGCAAGTCTGTCATTTAGAATAGAAGGAGAGATAAAGGTCTTCCCAAACAAACAAAAACTGAAGGAATTTGTCACCACTAAACCAGCCCTACAAGAGATCCTAAGGGGGACCCTGTGAGACAAAGTCCCAGAGACATCACTACAAGCATAAAACATACAGACATCACAATGACTCTAAACCCGTATCTTTCTATAATAACACTGAATGTAAATGGATTAAATGCGCCAACCAAAAGACATAGGGTATCAGAATGGATAAAAAAACAAGACCCATCTATTTGCTGTCTACAAGAGACTCATTTTAGACCTGAGGACACCTTTAGATTGAGAGTGAGGGGATGGAGAACTATTTATCATGCGACTGGAAGCCAAAAGAAAGCTGGAGTAGCCATACTTATATCAGACAAACTAGACTTTAAATTAAAGGCTGTAACAAGAGATGAAGAAGGACATTATATAATAGTTACAGGGTCTATCCATCAGGAAGAGCTAACAATTATAAATGTCTATGCACCGAATACCGGAGCCCCCAAATATATAAAACAATTACTCATAAACATAAGCAACCTTATTGATAAGAATGTGGTAATTGCAGGGGACTTTAATACACCACTTACAGAAATGGATAGATCATCTAGACACACGGTCAATAAAGAAACAAGGGCCCTGAACGAGACATTGGATCAGATGGACTTGACAGATATATTTAGAACTCTGCATCCCAAAGCAACAGAATATACTTTCTTCTCGAGTGCACATGGAACATTCTCCAAGATAGATCATATACTGGGTCACAAAACAGCCCTTCATAAGTTTACAAGAATTGAAATTATACCATGCTTACTTTCAGACCACAATGCTATGAAGCTTGAAATCAACCACAGAAAAAAGTCTGGAAAACCTCCAAAAGCATGGAGGTTAAAGAACACCCTACTAACGAATGAGTGGGTCAACCAGGCAATTAGAGAAGAAATTAAAAAATATATGGAAACAAACGAAAATGAAAATACAACAATCCAAACGCTTTGGGACGCAGCAAAGGCAGTCCTGAGAGGAAAATACATTGCAATCCAGGCCTATCTCAAGAAACAAGAAAAATCCCAAATACAAAATCTAACAGCACACCTAAAGGAACTAGAAGCAGAACAGCAAAGACAGCCTAAGCCCAGCAGAAGAAGAGAAATAATAAAGATCAGGGCAGAAATAAACAATATAGAAACTAAAAAAACTGTAGAGCAGATCAACGAAACCAAGAGTTGGTTTTTTGAAAAAATAAACAAAATTGACAAACCTCTAGCCAGGCTTCTCAAAAAGAAAAGGGAGATGACCCAAATAGATAAAATCATGAATGAAAATGGAATTATTACAACCAATCCCTCAGAGATACAAACAATTATCAGGGAATACTATGAAAAATTATATGCCAACAAACTGGACAACCTGGAAGAAATGGACAAATTCCTGAACAACCACACTCTTCCAAAACTCAATCAGGAGGAAATAGAAAGCTTGAACAGACCCATAACCAGCGAAGAAATTGAATCGGTTATCAAAAATCTCCCAACAAATAAGAGTCCAGGACCAGATGGCTTCCCAGGGGAGTTCTACCAGACGTTTAAAGCAGAGATAATACCTATCCTTCTCAAGCTATTCCAAGAAATAGAAAGGGAAGGAAAACTTCCAGACTCATTCTATGAAGCCAGTATTACTTTGATTCCTAAACCAGACAGAGACCCAGTAAAAAAAGAGAACTACAGGCCAATATCCCTGATGAATATGGATGCAAAAATTCTCAATAAGGTACTAGCAAATCGAATTCAACGGCATATAAAAAGAATTATTCACCATGATCAAGTGGGATTCATTCCTGGGATGCAGGGCTGGTTCAACATTCGCAAATCAATCAACGTGATACATCACATTAACAAAAAAAAAGAGAAGAACCATATGATCCTGTCAATCGATGCAGAAAAGGCCTTCGACAAAATCCAGCACCCTTTCTTAATAAAAACCCTTGAGAAAGTCGGGATAGAAGGAACATACTTAAAGATCATAAAAGCCATTTATGAAAAGCCCACAGCTAACATCATCCTCAACGGGGAAAAACTGAGAGCTTTTTCCCTGAGATCAGGAACACGACAAGGATGCCCACTCTCACCGCTGCTGTTTAACATAGTGCTGGAAGTTCTAGCATCAGCAATCAGACAACAAAAGGAAATCAAAGGCATCAAAATTGGCAAAGATGAAGTCAAGCTTTCGCTTTTTGCAGATGACATGATATTATACATGGAAAATCCGATAGACTCCACCAAAAGTCTGCTAGAACTGATACAGGAATTCAGCAAAGTTGCAGGATACAAAATCAATGTACAGAAATCAGTTGCATTCTTATACACTAACAATGAAGCAACAGAAAGACAAATAAAGAAACTGATCCCATTCACAATTGCACCAAGAAGCATAAAATACCTAGGAATAAATCTAACCAAAGATGTAAAGGATCTGTATGCTGAAAATTATAGAAAGCTTATGCAGGAAATTGAAGAAGATTTAAAGAAATGGAAAGACATTCCCTGCTCATGGATTGGAAAAATAAATATGGTCAAAATGTCAATACTACCCAAAGCTATCTACACATTCAATGCAATCCCAATCAAAATTGCACCAGCATTCTTCTCGAAACTAGAACAAGCAATCCTAAAATTCATATGGAACCACAAAAGGCCCCGAATAGCCAAAGGAATTTTGAAGAAGAAGACCAAAGCAGGAGGCATCACAATCCCAGACTTTAGCCTCTACTACAAAGCTGTCATCATCAAGACAGCATGGTATTGGCACCAAAACAGACACATAGACCAATGGAATAGAATAGAAACCCCAGAACTAGACCCACAAACGTATGGCCAACTCATCTTTGACAAAGCAGGAAAGAACATCCAATGGAAAAAAGACAGCCTCTTTAACAAATGGTGCTGGGAGAACTGGACAGCAACATGCAGAAGGTTGAAACTAGACCACTTTCTCACACCATTCACAAAAATAAACTCAAAATGGATAAAGGACCTAAATGTGAGACAGGAAACCATCAAAACCTTAGAGGAGAAAGCAGGAAAAGACCTCTCTGACCTCAGCCGTAGCAATCTCTTACTCGACACATCCCCAAAGGCAAGGGAATTAAAAGCAAAAGTGAATTACTGGGACCTTATGAAGATAAAAAGCTTCTGCACAGCCAAGGAAACAACCAACAAAACTAAAAGGCAACCAACGGAATGGGAAAAGATATTCGCAAATGACATATCGGACAAAGGGCTAGTATCCAAAATCTATAAAGAGCTCACCAAACTCCACACCCGAAAAACAAATAACCCAGTGAAGAAATGGGCAGAAAACATGAATAGACACTTCTCTAAAGAAGACATCCGGATGGCCAACAGGCACATGAAAAGATGTTCAGCGTCGCTCCTTATCAGGGAAATACAAATCAAAACCACACTCAGGTATCACCTCACGCCAGTCAGAGTGGCCAAAATGAACAAATCAGGAGACTATAGATGCTGGAGAGGATGTGGAGAAACGGGAACCCTCTTGCACTGTTGGTGGGAATGCAAATTGGTGCAGCCGCTCTGGAAAGCAGTGTGGAGGTTCCTCAGAAAATTAAAAATAGACCTACCCTATGACCCAGCAATAGCACTGCTAGGAATTTATCCAAGGGATACAGGAGCGCTGATGCATAGGGCCACTTGTACCCCAATGTTCATAGCAGCACTCTCAACAATAGCCAAATTATGGAAAGAGCCTAAATGTCCATCAACTGATGAATGGATAAAGAAATTGTGGTTTATATACACAATGGAATATTACGTGGCAATGAGAAAAAATGAAATATGGCCTTTCGTAGCAACGTGGATGGAACTGGAGAGTGTGATGCTAAGTGAAATAAGCCATACAGAGAAAGACAGATACCATATGGTTTCACTCTTATGTGGATCCTGAGAAACTTCACAGGAACCCATGGGGGAGGGGAAGGAAAAAAAAAAAAAAAGAGGTTAGAATGGGAGAGAGCCAAAGCATAAGAGACTTAAAAACTGAGAACAAACTGAGGGTTGATGGGGGGTGGGAGGGAGGGGAGGGTGGGTGATGGATATTGAGGAGGGCACCTTTTGGGATGAGCACTGGGTGTTGTATGGAAACCAATTTGTCAATAAATTTCATAAAAAAAAAAAAATTAAAAAAAAAAAAAAAAAAAAAAAAAAAAAAAAAGAATGTATTGGTTTCAACGGGCTTCTTTTTTAATTTTTTAAATGTGTGCTTATTTTTGAGAGACAGAATGTGAGCAGGGGAGAGACAGAGAGGGAGGGAGACAGAATCTGAAGCAGGCTCCAGGCTTTGAGCTGTCAGCACAGGACTGATGTGGGGCTCAAACCCATGAACTGTGAGATCATGACCTCAGCTAACATCAGAGGCTTAACTGACTGAGCCACCCAGGCAGCTCTGAACTGAATTTGTCTGAATGTTTCTATGTGGTTCTGACCACTCCTGGAAAATTGACTCCAATAGTTCTTTCTATTTTCACCTCACGCATCCCATTGTCCTGAGGTGTCGAAGTAAATATGACCAAATTAATCATCTTTATGAAGTGATTTCTGCACTTCAACATATGAAGTGATTCATCTACATATAGATTCTGTATTTCTGCTACTAGAGCTATCTACTATGTTAAAGACACTCTGCCAACTTTACAAGCGATATAAAGATGAATAAAGCCCTGCATCCACAAGTGGAGAGACTGGAAATAAAATAGTATTAAGGCGAATATATGTTATTGGAGATTCATTTATAGTACTTAGTGTGTTCAAAAGAAAAGGAATCATAGCAACAGATTTTAGAGAAACAAGGATAGGTCTGTGGATAAGACTTATAATTATAATTATAATTATATATAATAATTATAATAATTATTATTTTGGTAGAACCCTTTTTCCTCCAGCTCACCAAGCTGAAAACCTTGGAGGAATTTAAAATTTCTCTCCGTGTTAGGCTTCACTTCCAGTAAGATGTTGCTACAGATTCCACCTTGGGACCATTTTTTATTCTGTTCACAGCACAATAAATCAGGATCTTAATTTTTCTCTACATTTTCAATTTCCCTTTGTTGAATTTAACAAAGCTTCCAGAATGATTTCCCTATAGGACAGTTCTATACATACTGTTATTAGAATTAGGGCTTATGGGAAAAATGGCCGAGAGAATAATAACTCTTTGGAAAAAAAACCACCAAATATCAAGATATTATTGTTCAGGTCTGATTCTCAAACTTTAGCATGCATCAGAATCCCCTGGAAGGTTTGGTAAAACACACATTGCCCGGTCCTAGATCTTCCAGTTTAGTAGGTCTGAGGACGGCTTGTGAGTTTGCATGTCTATGAATTGTACTGATACAGTTGAGACTGCTAGTCCCAGGATCATAGTTTGAGAACCACTGGTCTATACCACTATTATTACCAAGGCGAGTAGAAAAAACACAGGACTCATGAGATCATCTGGCCTTTTTCAGATGTTCCATTTGCTAGGACTATGAAATTATGGAGGCTGGGTGGTCTCTTGAGATTTCATTTTTTCATCTCGAACTGGTTCCAACTGGCTTGTAAGAATGGATTTTGTGAATCTCTTCTAAACTCTGAATTCAGTGACATTTTGGAAAATGGAAATCAGCCATGATGGGAATATTTCACCATAAAAATGGACAATTGTCCTAAACCAGATTTGAAATTTTTTTCCATTTTTGAGAACTAGTTGTTAATTACCAGCACCCTATTGATTAGATCCATATTAATTTTCATAACATTTTGGGTGTTAAAATAATTTTAAACCTCTCACTCCCTTTTGTATCATCTATTTTCCTCTGAGCAACAGATTGTTGGAGACAACAATCTCTGTGTGTTTCTATTACAAAACTTTAATGAATCTAGGACTTTGAGAAGTCTATTGGTGGGGAACAAAGACATTAATGACTATGTTTTGGTTTAAATGAATTCTAACTTCATGGAAACATCTATATCATGATACACAAATGCAAGAAAATGAAAGGGGAAAAATTTGAAATAAATGTAAGACATGCTTTTCTAGTTTTCTTCTGGTCACAGTACCAGATGTTTTTAAAGATCAAGCCTTAGGCTCTCTTCTCTTCAAACTCTATACTTTCTCTCAAAGAATTTCATCTGATGGTATTCATTACCCTACTTTGTTTGCAAATGACTCTCAAATCTGTATTTCGTATTAAAAAAACTCTTATTTGTGCCTCAGACCCACAAAACCTATAACTAGCTTGATATTTCTGTTTACAGAAAATAAAAGTAACTCTAATTTGGTATGTACAAAAAAAATTCATAGACTTCTCCCCAAACATGGCTCCCTTCTTCAACATTTTTACCTCAGTGCTACATTCTGTATTTTAAATGCCCTTTGAAATCCTTTACTACTCATCATTTGAACTGCTCTCACCCTAAGCCAGACTTCTACCTTTGCTTATCCAGACTAGTTTGCTAGTCTCCCTTATCTACTCTTATCTTTTTCCAATACATTCTCCTCCTAATGACTAGATGGCCATTATAAATACAAGTATGATGATACCTCACTTTTTCTTAAAATGCTTCATTGACTTCCTCAGCTTTTAGTGTAATAATCAAAAGCCTTAATTTATCTCACAAACCAACACTACATGGCCAACAAGCATGAACTGACTCTTGCCTATTTTTCCAGGCACATATCAAACTAATCCTTCCCTTGGTCTCTGTGATGACCTTACTGGCTTAGGTCCTTTGCACATGCAGTTCCCTCTGTCTTATATCACTTCACTTCCTCACCTTTGCTTGTAATTAAGATCTCAGTTCAAAAATCACTTCATCAGAAAACCCATGCCTTCCAATGAATACAGAAGAACCCTTTTCCTATAACACTATGTGGTTTTTGCTTCATGGCTTTTGCCACTTAGAATTTCATAGGCATTTTTACTTTATTTGGTTAATGTCTGTTTCCTTCCAATAGATTATAAGCTCCACAACAGTCTGTTAATATTCACTATTATAGCATTAATACTTAACAGACTATGTGATAGTAAGAACTCTCTCTATAGATACATATGTTCTCTCTCTCTCTCTCTCTCTCTCTCTCTCCATACACACACACACACACACACACACACACACACACATATATATATACTGGGATTGTTGAATAAATGTTATAGTATTATAACTTGGAATAATCAGACTATCTCTTTCTCTCTCTCTTTTTCTCCCTCCCTTCCTCTCTCTTTCTTCTCTCTCTTCCTCTCTCCCAATATCCCTTCCTCCCCATACTCTTCTCACTCTCTCTCTCTCTCTCTCTCTCTCTCTCTCTCACACACACACACATACACACACACACACACACAAAGTTCCCTTTCCCTCACAGATCAGCAAGATACGTTTATTCTTCTAACCTGCAAGCCATTCTAAGAACCTACCTGCAAGGTTGTAATGTAGTGACTCTTAACCCTGGCTGCATATTAGAATCACCTGGGGAGATTTTAATAAATACCCATGCCTAGGCCCACCACAGACCAATTAAATCAACATTTCTGGAGGTGGGGCTCAGGCAACATTTTTTTTAAAGCTCCCTAGGTGATTCTAATATGCAGCCAGGGTTGTGAAACATGCTCTAATGGATGAAATCTGAATACCCATCTGTTCATGAACCATTGAAGCCATTACTCTTGCCTAAGAAATTTCTAATTAAATGATCCTTGTATTCATTCATTCATTCATTTGATCAAAACTTGCCATTTTAAACTATACCTTATTAACTCTTATATTTGTTACACTCATATTAAATAGTATATTTTTTACTAGAAGCAAAATTTTCTACTAGGCATTGTGAAAAACTGTACAATGTGGCCAGATACTTTCCAGGTTCTGAATTGAACTCTCTCCTCATGTAGCTGATATCATGGGTTTAAATCATAAATTTCACCCTAGAATTTCACCTTTGCTTCTCCTCTCACTGTGCGTATTACTTGAACACGTGGTAGGCTTTCACATTGTTGGCTCAAATGCAATAATGCAGACATCATTTATGCAAGAAAACCCGTGAACCTCTTCTGTAAAATAGGCACATCCGTGCAAAAATTTTTCTCTGTTAATCTGAACACTGTGAAGGGGAGCCTTGTGATTGCTATAACCTCTAGGGGGACCGTGGTTAGAGATGCTGTTGCAAAAAGAGAAGCTGAAGAACTGTTGGGGGTGGGCAGGAAGAGTAGAAATATTTAAAAAGGGACATGGTGAAATCAGGAAGCTTTTTCCTCAAAGGGCAGTTGCTGCTGGAGCAACTGAGTCATCCTCCCAGCATTGTCTGTCCTAGATACAGTGAACAGGAAGTGAAAGTTCAGTGTTGCTTACTGTCAATTACCATCCACATAAACAGACACAGGAAGATCAAGTCATGTTACTTAGCCTCATTGCCCTTGGATGTTTTGATAAATATGTTAGCTATTTACTCAACATAAATATTAAACTTACATACCCCCAAGGCCAAATGTTATAGTTTTCCTTCTGAATTCCTCCCTTTGAAAAGCACTGTCTTTCCCCACACGTTTTCTTTTTGGATTCACCAACTCTCTGCCCCTTGCCTCTCCTCACCGTCTGCTTCCGGGAGGGGAAAGTCTCATCGTCCAGGCCTCTCGTAAAGGTAAACTTGGTGCCAGGGAGTAATCCCCTTGGGTCACTAATGGATATTCACACATCTGAGAATGCTGTTAAGAAGCTTCTGAAGTGGAATGCGATTCCAGCTGTAGCAATTACATCGTGCTCATATTTCCTCGTTGAGACTCTAGGGAGAACAACAACTGCCTATTAGCAAGCTGACGATGGAAGGAAGCGCTGTAAATCTCACAAGCAGTGATAAAGCCGATGCTCCCGGAAGAAGTAGGAAAGAGTGAATTGCAATTAAAAAACAGAACCATGAACCTTGGCCTTTTAAAAGAACAACACCCACAGCAAGTTAATGAAGAACTCGAGAGGATAAACTAAACTGTAAACATTTCTTGTATCTCTGTTCAGTTATCATCTTGGTTGCAGGCAGAATGAAAGAGAAAACTAAACATCAAGAATCCAAATTAGTCTGTAAGATACATCGAATTCTCAAACAAACACCATACCACTTTGGACGTTTTACAACGTTTGGTTTATAATTCGGCCATGCCTGTAAAGACAGAGAGGCAAAGAGTGTATATACCTCGTATCATATAGGTATGAAAGAATATTAAGGAATCTTAAAAATAGCTGTCCAAAGAGGACTTGATTTAATTTTATAGAAAGAAAAAATATACAATACTTAGCACACATAGAGCGTTCACTAAATGACAGAGGATGTATATGAAGCTGCATGAGAATTTAAGAGGCTTTACTACTGCATTCACTTGACAGATATGGAAGCCAACGTTTTGAGAGATTATGTAGGTCAATGGTAGACTCACAAACATGAAATCGTAAATACGGTCAGGGACCCAGTTCTTTCTGATATCAAAGCGCACGTGTTTTATATTTCCTGATGTTTCCTGCTGTGAATCTAACTGGGATCTATTTGAGGTGATGGATGTAGGAATTTAAAGACCAAAAAAGGAAGTATCGAATCACAAATGCTTTAACTAGATACATTAGATTTTTTAGTGACGATATGGTGAATTGAAGGCTCATCCACTTCCACTGTTTAAACAGAAGTTAATGAAAATTTTGGAATGTGAGGTAAGTTCCCTGACATTACCCCAAATAGACTGATGTCTTCACTGAGTGATGAATAGCAGGGAATCTACCTTATGTAGGATGAAAGGAGGGAAGTTTGATATGTAGACTGAAGGAAAGGGAGAGAGAGATGTAATACAATAAAAAAGACATCAAGAGTTAAGACATAAGAATGATGAAGAAGAATACTTTCTCTATTTTCTTTATTCTTCCTACTGTTTTTATGTATGTTATCTTTCTGAGGCATAAGATCCACTCTTTTTGGAAGGCACGGGGTGCTTCAAAATCAGAAAAAAAAATTGCCATATATTACAAAACAGAACAGCACTACTGTCCGTTTCACTGACCCGAAAGAGATATAAAATATGAATGTTTTGCTTTTGTAGATTGTCTAATATCTCACAGTACCGTTGTTAGATCTGCTGAAAAGATAATTATGTTCCTTATTGTCAAGTGGACGAAAAAAATAAAATAACATTAGACTAGATAGGACCATCCCAGCTATAGGCATACAGTGGTCTCAAACCATTTTGAAATGAGAAAAAAAGAAGTTTCTTATGAAGGCATGATTATGTTTGTAGACCATTATCTCTAAGATGTACAAGTTAGTCATCCTTACAATTTAAATAGCTTAGTAGCTGACTGTACTGCATTGACAGTAGGTGTAAAGCTTAATCTGTAAAGTTTACAGTTTACCAAAAGCATACAAAGTACAAGTGGGGAACACATTTTTACCATGTGGAGAATCTCCCTGCTAAAAATAATCATTTTGTCTCCCTGAAAATACTTTTAGTGTTGCATTGCAAATGACTTTACAACATTTTTGAGCAAAATCTTTCAGTCGATTGGCTTTGAGTAGAATTAGTGGCTGCTCCTTTCTATATAATGGAAATTCCTGTTCCACTGCCAGCAATCCATTAAGATGATTCAGAAAAATTCGACCAACCATATTTTGCAATCGCCAGTCTTATCTACTTGGTCTGTCTCAAAAAAATAAAATAAAATAAAAACCCACAAAACAAAAAATAATGAAGACTGATAAATTCCCCCAAATAGTCTGGATTCTGTGTAAGTTAAATATATGCAATTTGTTTCTTAATTTTATGTTTTTCTAATTAAAATATTTATTTAAACATTTATTTATTTCTGAAAGAGAGAGAAGCAGAATGTTAGCGGGGGAAGAGCAGAGAGAGAGAGATACAGAATCTGAAGCAGACTCCAGTCTTAGCAGTCAGCACAGAGACCGACTGGGGTCTTGAACACATGAACTGCGAGATCATGACCTGAGCTGAAACCAAGAGTTGGACACTTAACTGAGCCACCTGGGGCACCCAGGCACCTCTGGTATATATTCCTTTAATAACAATACCAAAGAGCCATATTCGATGACATGAGTAGTTAAAAATGACAACCTCTGGAGCCAGAATGTTCCAGACTACCCAGGTTCATATGCAGTTAAGGACTATTTACCTTCACCTTTTTTCATCTGTAAATAGTTTATCAATAGTACCTGCATCATAGGATGAGGATCAAAGAAGTCAATGTGTGTTACATGCTTACAGCAGTGCCTGGCACGAGTAAAGAACAGTATCAGTGCTCACTGTGTGTTGCCACCCAGCCTCCCCTTACTGGGCCCCTCTCTCTTTTTTTATAAACTATTTCCCTGTTTGGGTGATATTTTTTTTCTGGAATATTAAGACCAATACCGGTTAGGTGTGTATGTAGAAATATTGTAATAATGTTATTCAAAAAGTATAGGTAAATAGATACGTGGTTGCCCTCATGTTGCTTAGAAGTTAGTGAGTAAAACTGGAAAAAAGTAGAACCTATGAAGCTGTGAAGAAGTGAAGGAAATATACACACTAACAAGATTCCTACCAACCTTAATAATGCCTGTCTCAGTCTATCGTCAGTATGCACACATCTGTAATGTTTATACACATACAATTTATATCTTGTTTGTCACTTATTATTCTTGTCAAATATGTTGTGCCAATTTCTCACAAAACTTCATTAATATATTTTAATAGCTTGGGGCGCCTGGGTGGCTCAGTCGGTTAAGTGGCTGACTTCAGCTCAGGTCATGATCTCGCGGTCCGTGAGTTTGAGCCCCGTGTCGGGCTCTGTGCTAACAGCTCAGAGCCTGGAGCCTGTTTCAGATTCTGTGTCTCCCTCTCTCTGACCCTCCCCTGTTCATGCTCTGTTTCTCCCTGTCTCAAAAATAAATAAATGTTAAATATATATATATATATATAAATAGCTTTATAGTAATAGATCAAATGGCATATTCTATTATTGTTGGATACATTATTGGTTTTAATAATTGCAGTTATGAACTTTGATCCAATAAAATAGTTCTACATATTTTCTCATTTTGAATTATTTTCTTTGGATCAACTATAATAAGTGAGATTATTGGGTCAAAATGTATGATTTGTTTTTGTTTCCTGACCCAACTTTTCTGTCAAAATTGAACTCCTATTAATGTTACAATTACAAATATATATATCATATATGTATATAATGTTACAATTACAAATATATATATTATATATGTATATATATATAAATATAATATTTGATCTGTGTGAAAATGCAAGTAGCACAAAAAATAGATGAAGTAAAAACAATTAAAAATCCTAATTTCCTATGCCTCAGTAATCACTCTAATTATTTGCTGTGTATTCTTCCAGACTTTGTTTAATAATTTGGGATTGTACTCCATGAAGTGGAGTCTGTATACTGAATACAGCAACCTGCTCTATTTTACTTGATATCTTGTGTATATCTGTTCATTACCTCTAGTTATAATTCAGATTTTATATTACTTAATAGTATTTTTCTGCATGGTTATGCTATACTTTTTTTCATAAATAATCCACCACTCTTGGTCATTCAGGCTGTTTCCAAATTATTACTATTACATTCAAAGAACCAAGCATATTCGTGGTTTTTTGTCACATTATTTCATTTTAATAAATTCTAGAAATAAATTTGAGTAGAAATTGTTATGCACTTAGGATTTTTTTTTTTTTTTACCAAATTTCCCTTCATAAATTTACTGATCTCTATCCACAGTGTTTGGAGTTTTCTTCTCACTGGGTTTGTTCAATCATTCAGCCTTTGATTGTTTGTTTATAATTGCAGTCTTGAATTACTAATGAGATAAAATATCTTTTCAGTTGTCAAATATATTTTAAACTTTGTGGTGAATTTTGTTGTATACTGTTTTTTATTTTTATATTTTCATGTCAATGTATATATATCAGTCATAACTTTATGATGTTTGGTCTTTCCTCCACTCCCCAAACCTAAGTCCTCCCTACACCAAGGTGATAAAGTTGTGTTTTAAACTTTTATGGTTTTATACTTTAAATCTAAACATGTTAATGGAATTGGAATCTGTGTGTGTGTGTGTGTGTGTGTGTGTGTGTGTTACAAAGGGGGAAGGGTATCACTGAATAACTGCTTTTCAATTAGAATTTATCATATGTGAAGTTACTGCCAGAATTTCTTTAGTGTATGTTCCTCTGTGCGTTTATTCTTGTTCCTTTCTATTACAAACAGGACCTAATTGTTCTTTATTATTATTATTATTATTATTATTATTTTATCTGAAGGGAAGAGCCACAGTATTATACTTGTAAAAACTGCCCTATTTTCTTGCATTTGTTTTTCAAATAAAATACAGTATTAATTAGTTAAGGGTCACACTTCCAATAGTGGAATTGTGATTGCATAGAGTTATAATCATTAATTTGGAAGAAAACTTACACCTTTATTGATTAGGTCTCCCCATCCAGGAGCAACATACACCTAATTGCTCATGTGTTCTTTTGCCTTTGTGATTAAACTTTTCTTTCTTTTGGTCCTCTACATGTCCGTTTTTTAGTTCTTTGATTGAAAGCAATAAAACTACTCTTACAAATCAGCTTCAAATCAATGAAACCTTTATAGGATATCTCTACAAGCAAAGGAAAATAATGGGTTCAGAAAGAACAGATGGCCAGAGTGGTTCTGGGATCTAGATGGCAGCATGTAATGGACATCTCTAGCTCCCTGCCATAAAACGGGGAGATTACTATATAAAATAGGAGGAAGAGACAATGGGGAGCCCAAAGCAAAATAAAGCCTGTATTTTAAACTTACTGCCATTATTATTAAACTGAACAGAATGACAATTTTAACTTCCGATGGTTACTTGATAAGTCCCGGTATGAAATAAATTAATGATTTTTTAAATGTCGTTTTAATAAAATTTTCTGTATACTTTCAAAATTTGAATTTTTTCTTCCTTTTTTCTTGAATTCTCTATGCATTCAAAAATATTTTATGTAGATAACGATCTTTTTCTCTTCCACTTCTTAACAGAATTTTTTTAACGTTTATTTTATTATTACGAGACAGACACAGAGCGTGAGCAGAGGAGGGGTAGAGAGAGGGGGAGACATAGAATCTGAAGCAGGCTCCAGGCTCTGAGCTGTCAGCACAGAGCCCGACGCGGGGTCGAACTCACAAACTGAGATTATGACCTAAACTGAAGTGGGTCACTCAAGCGACTGAGCCACCCAGGCGCCCCTCTTCCACTTCTTTCAGATATTTTCTTGTCTTTTTATGTTCTACAACCTAATACAGAGTGATTGTCACACTTTTCCTGTTCCTAATTTCTAATAGAAATGCCCCTAGGAGTTCACTGTTGAATAGCATTTTCATAATATACACTGTATATATTTTTACCATGCTAAATATTTTTTAATCATTAGCCTGGGGTTATTATTTTTTAATTAGGGTTGGATATCGAAATGTATGAAACATGTTTTGGGATATGTTGAGATGCAGTTTCTTTCCATTATTTTTGAAATTCAATATTATTATCAGGTTGACTTTCGTTGAATCATCCATGTACTCTTGAAATGAAGGCTTCTCTGTCATGGTATATTATTTTTATAAGAACACTGGACTTGCTCACATTTTATTGGTGTAACTACGTCAATAATTGTAAGTAAGCTTTACTCATGGTTTTATCATAGTCATCTTTGGTAGTTTTAGTTTGGAATTTCATTTACCTTCGAATTTAAATTGAGAATAAGCTACTTCCATCTTAACATTTTTCCTTCATGTCAGGGTTCTTGACATTTTTGGACCAATAATCTTTTTGCTGTGGGAACTGTCCTGCGCATGTAGAACTTTTAGCAACATTCTTGGCCTATGCCTGCCAGACACCCGTAGAACATTCGCTCACCACCTTGGCCAGTTGTGACAATCAAAAATATCTCCAGACATTTTCACATGTCCCCTGATACACACACACACAAATCTCTCCCAGTTAAAATCTCCTGTTTAATGCTTTGGAAAAGCTTAATGTGTGTGGAAACTTCCCTATGAAACCATTGGAAAGTGGCTCTTTTTGGGGATTGGTATGGAGTTGTTGGCCAGTTTTCCCATTTCTTTTCCAATATTGTTTACCCAAGGTGTAGTGAATATTACAATTTAAACAAGTCCTGGAATGTCCCCCAGTGTTCTTTTTCCTGCACGTTCCCCTTTCTTATCTGTACATTCTTCTTGAGCAAGTTAATCATTTCTTATGACTTCACATCATGCCTGTTCATTTTTGAATTCTAGATCTTTTTCCTCCTATACAGAACTTCTAGAGTTCCAAATTAATACATCCATCTGTGCTTTATGTATCTGTACCTGGATACTCTACAGGACTCTGACATACCATATATCTAAAATAAAGCTTGTTGTCTCACCGATTCTTAAGCCCCATCTTTTATTAGCTGTGGTGCTCTTTATACCTCATCACACCTTATAGACCTAAGAGTCAGACCAGAATCTGCTTTTTTCCTCTGTTTCAGTTTGAATTAGCCCAAGTTCTGCAGATTCTACATTCAAGTATTATTTATATCTTTTATACCCCAGATTCCTATCACTTTTATCTGGACTTTTTGGTGAAGAAATTTTAACTAAGAATTTTAAATGTTATAATCCATATTTATATACAGAATATTCTCCAATGCTTAAAAACATCAATATTACAATAAGAAGAGGGGAAAATACTAAAACTCAAGTCCTAATGACATAGTAAATCGGGAAATATATTAACTCAGAGAATTATCTGTAGAAACAAGCCACAAGCCTCTATACTTGGCCTGTTCAAAGTTTGCTTTAGTTATTTTGTAGATAAGAAAGGGATAATGATCAATTTCCAGCTTTAAAATTAGAATGAATATGTAATATATGGAGTGACTTAATCAAGGATGTAAAAGTATTTATAAAATGAACTGAAAGGCTATATATATCTAACTAGGTAAAATTGTACTAGGGGACATAAAATGCAACACTCTGGTTAAAAAAAATCCAACTATAACTTACGGTTTGGTGTTAAAGTGAGCAACGTGGAGGTTGATGGTAACTGAAAGAAAAGAACAATTGGAAACGTGGCCCTTTGTGAATATTTTGTGAATGTAACTCTATGCTAATATAAAAATAGTCCTTAAGGGGCACCTGGGTGGCTCAGTCGGTTAAGTGTCTGACTTTGGCTCAGGTCAGGATTTCACGGCTTAAGTGAGTTAGAGCCCCGTGTCGGGCTCTGTGCTGACAGCTTGGAGCCTGGAGCCTGCTTCAGATTCTCTCTCTCTCTGCCCCTCCCCCACTCATGCTCTGTCTCTCTCTCCCCTTCAAAAATAAACATTAAATAACTTAAAAAATAAAAATAAAAAATGAAAATAGTCATATACAACATTATCATATCACTACTAAATATTGACTAAAAATTCAAACTGATGTGGAACAAAATATCACATCACTTAACTGCTATTTTTATATTTAAAAAAATCTGTGTGATTTTAACAGAAGCATCATGCAGACCAGTAACAATGCCTCGGACCTAGTTCTCACCCTGTCTGCAGACATAGGGTTGTCATGGAGGGGCCCAGAGCCCTGTGCAGAGACTGGCATATTAACCCAGCAGCTAGAATGGAGGCCATGACAAATCACGATGCTGGTATAACAGGGAAACCCAATAGCAGGGTTCATTTTGAGATACAAGGAATTTGCTGTTCATTTAAAGTCAGTAACAGCATCAGTCTAAAGTCTGAGTCTAAAGACCAGGCACATGTTCAGGAATGGCAAGATTCCAGCAGGAGCTTCCGCACAGCCAAAGGACCTAATCATCAGAATAAAGGCTCAAGTGAGAATAAAGGTAAGAGCTGAGTTATTAGAACACAGCTATGCGTCATTGCTGGAGTGACTTATGTTTTGTCTGTTAGCTAGAGCTCCCAGTATCCCTGTAGGATGTAGGGGAGTTTTGAGTCTACAAGTGGTTTTCGAGGAATTCCAGCTGTGTAGACATAGGTGCTTCAGTCTTGAGAATTTTACTTGACTGTGAATTCAGCACAAACTTAATTTGGATCCCAGAAATGTAATGTGGTTGCTATCTTCATCATGATCAAAGAGGGTGGTCTAAAAAAATGCAGTACTGTGCTTAGTTCTGAATATAAAGTTTTGTGAAGTATAGTAACATATGGTTTAGGAACAAATTTGAATTGCCTAAGGTACCAGGCATGTGTTGTAAAGGTACCAGAATGAAAAGAAAGAAGGAAGGAAGGAAGTCAGGAAGAGAAGGAAGTGAGTGGGAGGGAGGGAGAGAGAGTGTGTGTGAAAGAGAGAGAAAGAAAGAGCAAGATGTTTAAATGGCGGCCGCCAGTTGGTCTGCCTGGGGCAATAGCTGGTGAAGGGTGTGCTGAACTGAGTAGTGCATGCCCTGGTTAAGGGGCAACTACTTCAGGAAGCTTTGATCTGGACACCTTCAAATATTTCCCAAAATGTGAAATGTACTTATTATTATGTATATCTTCTGATTTTTAATCTTGGCAATTCATGTTTTTAACTACGTGTGGGCCAAGCAAAATTCTCTGCAAGCATGGGCCACCAATCTGGAAGTATTCCTCAAGGTAGCAGCTAGGAAAATGAAAGTCATGACTTTCCTCCCAAAGGAAAAACATAAGAATGTTTAGTCCAGACAAGTCATGAGACATACTTCAATACTTCAAATATGTCCAAATATACCATGTGGCAAAGGTACTGGGTTTTTTTTTTAATCAAAAATAGTTTTTTAATGGTTATTTATTTTTGAGAGAGAGAGAGAGAGAGAGCACAAGTTGGGGAGGGGAAGAGAGAGAGGGAGACAAAGAATCCAAAGCAGGGTCCAGGCCCCAAGCTGTCAGCGCAGAGCCTGATGTGGGGCTTGAACTCATGAATGGCAAAATCATGACCTGAGCCGAAGTCAGCCACTTAACCGACTAAGCCACCCATGCGCTCCAAAAGGTACTGGTTTTTATTCAAAAAGCAGAATTAGAACTAATGAAGGTAGTTTTTAATACAGTCTGAAGATGAACTTTCTAACAATTAGAGCTGTTCTGCACAAATATCAGAGGTCTCCTTCAGGGTATGCTGTACCTGGTGGATAGAGTTTATTGAAGGAATTAATGAACCTTTGTACTGAATTGTGAAGTAGGACTTGGATGCCTCTATAAAACACTGAAGGACATCAGTGTTTCATCCTTTCACAATTCATACCTTTAAGTTGGTTGGTAACAGTATCATTCTGGGAATATAAAGAATTGTACTTTTTCGAATAGGTGTTTTCTACTGTCACCCTTTATTTACTGTACATGTGACAAGTAGATTTGCTACTTCCTGATATATTTCTTATAATTATATCATTTTTAAGAAAGAATATTATCTATGTTATGCTTTGATTTCCTTTGATCATTTAATGATGAGTTTGCTTCTTGATCTTTTAAAGATAGCTCATAAATGAGAAGCATCATGAAACTGTGGTAGAAATGACAAGATTTGAAAGCTGATGAAAATGGGTTAAAATCATGTGTCCTCCACGTATCAGTTATGTAATTTTACTAATTTCTATGAACCTTAGTTTTCTCTTCTACAAATATTTGTTTTCTTCTATATTTCATTTTCACATCTATATTAGAATATAAGTATTACAACACAAAGTTGGATAGATTATATGACTTAAATGTAAACTTAAGGTGACTGACCCATATTTGCCCTAGTGTTTATAATACACATTTAAAACTAATCCAAAATCACTTTCAAATAATACTATATTGCTTAATGGGTAATGCAAGTAATAGTAACAGAGTATGCCCATTTCTTCCCTCTTATCCCTTATAATATTGCTGCCATTCGTTTCACTTACTCATAAGCTATAATCACCAGATACATTGTTATTATTGTTTTGAACAAATTGTTATCTTTTAGCTCAAGTAAGAATAGGAAAACTAAAAAAATATATTTTACCCTCATTTACTTCTCTAACACTTTCTTTATGTAGTTTTGAGTTTCTGACCTATGTGATATGTCTTCTCTTTGAAGAACTCCTTTTAACATTTCTTGCAAGGCAAGTCAACCAGCAACAAATTCTCCTAAGTTTTGTTTGTGTGAGAAAGTATTTCTGCTTCACTTTTCTTTTTTAAATCTAAGAAAGTAATGGTTTAAAAGGCTTTATTTTAGGGACGCCTGGGTGGCGCAGTCGGTTAAGCGTCCGACTTCAGCCAGGTCACGATCTCGCGGTCCGTGAGTTCGAGCCCCGCGTCGGGCTCTGGGCTGATGGCTCAGAGCCTGGAGCCTGTTTCCGATTCTGTGTCTCCCTCTCTCTCTGCCCCTCCCCCGTTCATGCTCTGTCTCTCTCTGTCCCCAAAATAAATAAACGTTGAAAAAAAAATTTAAAAAAAAAGGCTTTATTTTATTTTTAGAAAAGATTTAGGTTCACAGAAAAGTTGAGGGGAATTTCCCAAATGTCCCCTGTCCTTATACATGCGTAGCCTCCCCCATTATCAACATCTCTCACCAGAGTAGTACATTTGCACAAGTAATGAGCCTACCCTCACACACTATAATCATCAAAATACTCTCACTTTTGAGGATACTTTTGTTGGAAACAAAATTTTAGGTTTTTTTTTTCCTGTCAGTACCTTAAATATTTCACTCCATTCTCATTTTGCTTACATAGTTTTAATGGTTTCTCAAGAGAAATCCAATGTTATTCTTATCCCTCTTCTTCTGTAGGTAATGTTTTTGTTTTGTTTTGTTTTGTTTTTTGGCTTCTTTAATGATTTTCTCTTTGGCTTTGATTTGTTTAAAGTTGAACATGATGTGCTTAGGTATAGAATTTTGGTATTTATCCTGTTTGGATTGCTTGATTGATGGCTTGATTGATTTTTCTATATCTGTGGTTTGGTGTCTGTGATTAATTTTAGAAAATTCTCAGCCATTATTATTTCGAAAATTTCTTCAACTCTCTTTCTTCTCTTATGGTATTCCCATTACACATATGTTACACCTTTTGTAATCATCCCACAGTTATCTGATATTCTCTTCCATCTTTTTCTTTCTCTTTGCATTTCGGGTTTTTATTGACATATCTTGAAATTTACTAATTCTTTCTACAGTTGTGTACCATCTACTGATGAGACGATCAGAGGCATACTTTATTTTCTTAGTCTTTTCATTTCTAGCATTTCCTTTTAATTTTTTCTTAGCATTTCCATCTCTCTACATACACTACCTATCCATTCTTGGCATGTTACCTGCCTTTCCAGTGAAGCCCTTACCATATTAATCATAATTAATTTAAATTCCCAAGATGATCATTTAAAAATTTCTCTATATTGTAGTCCCCTCCTCCCCTTATCCACGGTTTTTGCTTTCCATGATTTCATTTTCCATGATTTTGTTTTCTGTGGTTTCAGTTACCGGTGGTCAACCACAGTCTGGAGCAGATGATCCTTTTCTGATGTATTGTCAGAAGGTCAATAGTAGCCTAAAGCTATGTCACGATGCCTGTCATTCACCTCACTTCATCCCGTCATGGAAGAATTTTACCATCCCACATCATGTACCACAAGAAGAAGAAAGGTGAGTACCATATAGGAAGATATTTTAAGAGAGAGAGCTACTATGGTCAAATAACTTTTGTTGCAGTATATTGTTATAATTGTTCTATTTTATTATTGTTGTCAATTTCTTATTGTATCAAATTTATAAATTAAACTTTATCATAGCTATTTATGTATAGGAAAAACATAGTATATATAGGGTTCGGTGTTATTCACAATCTCAGGCATCCAATGGGAGTCTTGAAATGTATCCCCTGTGAATTAGGGTTAGGGAGCAGTATATTTGGTTTTGGTCCTGATGCTTTGTCTCTACAGAGTGTATTTTTATCTTCATTATTCCTTACTATTTTTTGTTAAAAGCCAGACATGACTGTCGGGTAAATGGAAGTGAGGTAGATTGGCCTTTAGTGTGAGGTTTTATGTCCTTCTGGGCGTATAGTGTATTTATATTTGCTGCGGCTATGGTTTCAGAGGCTAAAATTTTCTTTAGTGTCCTTGTCTCCATGCACCGCCCCCCACCCCCCTGTGGTTTTTGGGTTTTCCTAGAGACACTTTAAAAAAATTTTTTTTTTTCAACGTTTATTTATTTTTGGGACAGAGAGAGACAGAGCATGAACAGGGGAGGGGCAGAGAGAGAGGGAGACAAGACTGGAAACAGGCTCCAGGCTCTGAGCCATCAGCCCAGAGCCCGACGCGGGGCTCGAACTCCCGGACCGCGAGATCGCGACCTGGCTGAAGTCGGACGCTTAACCGACTGCGCCACCCAGGCGCCCCAGGTTTTCCTAGAGACACTTTAAACAGGGTCTGAGGTTTGAAGTTCTTTTAGCTGTTTTCTTGTTATTCTATAGGAACCATATTAATATGGTGGTAAAATGTGGGAGGGAAAGTGATCTATTGTTCCATGATTAGGTCTCATTCTTTTATTGTCTGAGTTGGATATTTCCCTTCCTGATGTCAAAGTCTTCAGCAGTGGCTTGCGTTGGGCATTTCTTTTCTCCAAGGTTGGCTAGACTCTGGCAAAACCCCAGTCAGTTAGGCTCTGGTAAAATAGTTTCCTTGGGGCCAGACCTGGTTAAGAACAGAGAGCTCTGGACATATTT
The DNA here is from genome assembly GCF_022837055.1 of Prionailurus viverrinus. Classification (NCBI taxonomy): domain Eukaryota; kingdom Metazoa; phylum Chordata; class Mammalia; order Carnivora; family Felidae; genus Prionailurus; species Prionailurus viverrinus. The sequence continues at coordinate 86,427,863 of NC_062562.1, read as the reverse complement.
CAGAATGGTTACTTTCCCCCCTCCTGTTGGAAGCATGAAGTAATTATTTTTTTTTTTTTTCAAATCTTCACAGTTAGAATTTGTTAAGGCAACTGGAAGTAAAACTCATGAAAGTGTGCTCCCTACACCCCTCACCCCCAGGAATGGTCCACCTCTGAGTGTTTAGCTCTTACTGTGTCTCTGACAACTCATCAATTCTAGTTTGAAGTCCTGTTACTGAAACTGACTTCACTGTAGTGTCCTGCTCTGTGCTTCTGCTTCAGATAAGTAGGGATTCTCTGCCTCTGCCTGTCCATCTTTTGGGTTTCTAGCATAGCAGTGAGACCTGTGACCTTAATTCTCTGCTATATAAAAAGAGGTGTAAACTTTCAGTTTATTCATTATCTTTCTTTTCTTAAAAAGGTTTATCCATTTATTTTTGAGTGCATAGGAGAACGGAAGAGAGAGAGGATCTCAAGCAGGCTTCGTTCGCACTGTCGGCTCAGAGCCCCACACAGGGCTCAAACTCACAAACTGTGAGATCATGATCTGAGCCGAAACCAAGAGTCAGATGCTTCACCGACTGAACCATCTAGGTATCCGTCAGTAATTTTCATGTCTGGATGGCAATGATGATTGCTACGTTCTTTATGTGTTGGCCCCATATTAGATACTCAACAAATAGTGTGTCTTTTCTCATATATTTTATGTAATTATATATGTTGTTGTTGTTGAAAGTCTAGCTTTTTTTTTCACCTTAAGGAAGACTATTCTATTTGGTATGGCTTCTTAAAAAACAAAATTTAGGTATGCATGACAAGTCATAATCAGATGCATTTTTGCCTAACATGTAGTAAAATGTGTATTTTGCGGTTAAAATAATGAAGTGAAGGTGCATGTGCAGGTCGTCTGTGTGGGGATTCTTGAACTTCACTACATAAGAATGTGATTCATTATTTGAATTATACCACGAGCACAACTAGTGCCTGCAGAAACTAAATCAGAAGCTACAATCCAGTATACAAAGGCTATCGTTGCATGGAGGAAAATTCCTTTGCCAAATAGACCTTCCAAACACAAGTTTGTATTCAGTCACATTTCCTCCCCCACCCAACTGGAAGGGTGCAATAGCATTCTTTGTATTTTGCTTATATTTCCTATTTATTTTTTATTAGTTACCTCTCTGTAATTGGTGACATACCTTTACTTCTCACCTGAGAGTTGTGTTTTCTAATTCTGAGATATTATCCAAAGTCTAAATTCTCTGTTCAGAGTTAAAAGGAAAAAAAAATCCCTAAATCTCACTTGGTGAAAAGCAGCAGGTGCTGTGTTCATAGCTAAACCCATTCTTCTCTTGAGGGGTTGCAGATTCTGTCTCAGATCTCACGATTCCTTATTTCTGCCTCATCAATAAACGCGGCTTCCACTGATGTGTGCGTTCCACTAAAACCAGATCATGGTGTGTGCAGTCAAGATTGCTATCATATGTCAGGTATCTTTATCATAGAATTGTGCCTGGGTTGATAGCTCTTCGAAGCCGATACACTAATTTTCTTCACTTTTAAACCTCTTCTCACTTCGCAAGCATCCATTTCATTGATGGACACCTGCCAGTTTTAGGTATTTTCTTTGACCTCCTGTAGTTCATTTAAATGGTATAAAATTGTTTCCTAAATAATCTATTTTTGTCTAATTCACACAGGGAGGGGGAAAATACATCCTCTCCTGAAATTCCACCCACGTCCGGACAATAAATTGTCCTCCTTATTTTGGGGCTGTCAGTTTTGTTTAAAGAATGTGGTAGGAAAACAGGCTATGCTAATCCAATGTACCTTTCTAGTGGAAAGTCTCCTGAGGGATCTGTTCTAAGACCAAGGAAACATTTGAAGGCTTTAAATCTGATTTTTCAGACAGCTGTACTAATTTAACTAACAGGGTTACAGGAGAGGATGGAGAAAAACAATCTATAAAGTGTATGGTTGACATTTGAAAAAGAAATTGGATATTTTCTCCTAGCTTCATCAAAGCATATAACAGAAATTGTGACAGAGTTTCCCAGATTCAATAGGGATAGATGTAAGCATTGGAAAGTTTATTTCTAGATTCATAAGAGCAAATGGACGTTAATTTTCATGTTTGTGCACATACATGCATCCACTGGTGTGAACAATATATAGTTATGTATGTGTGTGTTACACATACACAGTAAATGGAACCATTTTATATATTTTGATCGACAAATGGTCTTGAAAAATGCTCCTGAAAAATATAGGTAAGTAAATAGATATTTGAGTTCAGTACTTAAAATCAAAAGCTGATTGAGTTTTCAAAATACAAAAACATTTCAACAGATAATGAACAAGACAGAAAATTATTATATAGGTCCGTACAAAACTTTGGCTTTTTACAATCATATAATAGACATAGAAATAAATTAATTATTTTTTTTTCTTTTCATAAAAATGCATTGCACCATGAGAATAGACCATACGTGATGAGATTTTTTGTCTTAATGTGTGGAGCAGAGGAAAGAATGAATCAAAGGAAGAGAGAGAGAGAAGAGGAAGCAGGAGTAAGGAGAGGAAGAAACAGAAGACAGAAAACCATACAATTCATGAAGAGAGAAAGGATTCCCGAGGCTTTTGTGGGATTTGGTCAATGGATTCTCACATTTTCGCTGGACGGGGCGATCCATTGTTTTCCTACCACTTTGCTTCACTTGAACAATTAATTTCCCTGGGATCATTGCCACCTAGCTCCTATGATAGGTCAAGGAGGGACACAAGGCCTAGAGAAGGTCAGAGCCAGGCTTAAGGTTCTGAAGCAATGGACTAGTACAGAGATCATCTGTAATCAAGGGGGTCCACAACTGCCATTGTGTCTTTATTAAAAATACATCTTAATAACCCAAATCAACTGACCAAAGATATATATTTTCTTTTAATTGTTTTTCAATTAAGATTTGAAAAAATACATTTAAAATTCAGTGACTTATTACAGAATTACAGTGACTTAGTACAGAATGAGGACTGTTTTGACAGAAAAAAAAAATTAAACAGTTCCCCAAATATGGAGTCAAGGGCTTACTTATGAAAGTGAGAATTTTCATAAAAGGATTAGATGCAAAATAATAGATATCATAGGTATTACATAATGTCAAAATAACAGCAAAATATTAGTAAAAGGATCCAGACTGGTTACTTTTCACTTTGCAGTCACTAATCTCATCTACTTTTTCAAGTACATACTTGATTTTCAAACTATGTGTATATTGTATTGCTCTGCAAATAAGAAAATGAGCATTATTTGGACACCTACATAATCTCATTAACTCTACCTGGTTAGTATTGTTATTATCCCCGATTTTCTGCAGAGGAACCTACAGAAATGGCTTCTAGTATAGCGGGATTCCAAGGTCTGCACCTTTTGCTTGCAGGTTTTTATTTCCATTGCACACGTGAGATAAAAGATTTTAGGATATTTACTTTTCTTTCTATATATAATCAGAAAAAAAGGTAAACACACTGAGAGGTTCTTAAAAGATTTTTTATTGTAGGGGGGAGTAGAGATCAGCCCAATATGTCCAATAAATTCTTTTAAATAGGCTGCTCCATAGCCACAGACATAGGTCACTTTATCAGACAATTACCTGACTGTCCAACAAAACCACCTTCTTAAACATTCCAATATGTTGTTAAGAAAAAGATATGAAGTGTGATGTTAAGTATTAAAATACTTAAAAGCATGCCTGCACTTCTTTGGTGAATGGACGTGCCATTAATGAAGGTATATAAACTTCAGAAAATAAGAGCAGAGTGTGTGAGGAGAGATTTACTTCAAGTAAAATCCTCTGCCCTCAAAGGGTTAAATGTTAACAAAGTTAAAAAGCAGAAATCAGGCTCCTATTAGTCTTGAACACTAATCTTGTTGACGGCTGAAGTGTTTCCTTATTTTATCCATATTTATTATATTGAAGGTGGGTTATATGGTGGTGACTAATGACCAAACATCTGGACCTAGTGACCCTTAAAATTCTCCAGCCATTGCTGTTCACAATTAAATACCACATGAACTAAAATGATATTTTGGCTTGACCAGGACAAATTAGTGTGGCAAACCTAAAGAAATAACCTTCCCGTTAGCCTTGAAGAAACCCTAGCCTATAGAAGTTTGAAAATTTTTAAGTCTTAAATTTTTTATAAGACTTGCATTCCTCATCATCATTATAGAGCTAAGAAAACTGAAAGGGATATTTTTCAGAAGAAAATGAGTACTTTGGTGGATTTGTCATTGTGGATGTGAAGAACATTTTTTTTTCAAATGTTTTACCTCCCAGAATTTTGATTGAGCTGTGGAAAATGGGATTACTTCAGGTTAAATAATTGGCAAATCTCATTTCCAGAGTAATTAATTTTATCTGCAGACAGATAACTAAGGGGAAGAGAAGGCAAATGTCATCATCATCATGAGAATTATTCATTAAAGATGGATGACTTTGTCCTCTCCCAGGTTTCTACAGAGAGGCAGGAGAGGCAACATAGAATGATAATGGCCAACACGATAAAGATGGGATTGTCAGATAGAAACACAAAAGTTGAGTTACACAAGCATCTCTGTGAAAATACCCAAGAAAGGGCCTCAAAGAAAGTTCTATTTAGACACTACAAAGCTTGTCTGTTGTTCTTCCCTCTGGCTAAGACAGGAGATGGGGTGCTGCTGGGGAAAGGATGGCAAAGTGAGGAACTCAACCCTCCAAATGAGTCCAGGAAAGATGAAGCCTTCATGACTTGACTTTGATATTAAATTCAAATGTATCTTCTATTAGATTAACAGAGACCTCTAGTTGACATAAAACCTTTGATTAAAAAAAAAGATCAGAGACCAAATCCACCAATACATCAATACACAGCCTCTACTGATGAAACCATGCTTCCCATTTAAAATAAGAGCCCCCCCCCCAATGGGGTGACTGAGTGGCTCAGTCGGTTGAGGGACTGACTTTGGCTCAGGTCATGATCTCACAGTTTGCGAGTTCTAGCCCTGAGTCGGGCTCTGTGCTGACAGCTCAGAGCCTGGAACCTGCTTCTGATCCTGTGTCTCCCTCTCTCTCTGCCACTCCCCCTCTCATGCTCTGTCTCTCTCTGTCTCAGAAATAAATAAACATTATTATTATTATTTTTTTTAATAAGAGCCCCTCGCCTGGGGGGTTTAGCTTGTTAAGCAGCTTCTAAATCTTGATTTTGGCTCAGGTCATGATTTTGCGGTTCATGAGTTCGAGCTCCAAGTGGAGCTCTGTGCTGACAGCACAGAGCCTGCTGGGATTTTGTCTCTCTCTCTCTGTCTCTCTCTGTCTCTCTGTCTCTCAATAAATGAAAAAAAAAGAGCCTCAAAATACAGACAGAACACAAACCAGCAATTTCATGATAATCTGAGGCAAACACTAAGAAATTTTGGGTATGAAAGTAAAAGAATCATGGGGGGATGCATATCAACTGTACACGGGGGAAAATATTCAGATACAACTCTTTGCATTAAATATGAGAAAGATGAAAAGAAAGCCTCTGACCACTATAAAAAGAAACACCACCACAATTTTAAGAACATAAAATGCAATATAAGATTAAATCCCCTTATAGAATTTACACAAGATACTGAAAAATATTTTCTTAAAAATACTTTCACACCCAGAACAAATGTTAAGAAACATGAAATCAGTGAAACAAAAAATATATCACAGGAGATCAAGGATGAGATAATGAAACATCAGAGTCAATTAAAAATTAGAGATTGTGCAACCAAGGAAACAAATTGAGAATCAAAAGCACATCATCACAGAATTAACAAATAAGGAACTATTAGGACATAATAAAGTATTCATATTTAAAACTTAAAATCATGTCATAACAAGACAATGTTTTTAAGGTAGTTAGATAAATAATGGTTTATTTTGGGTACAGAATTCACACTAAACTTACAGAAAACTGTTTCTGAGCGAGAAAATAAATCATTCTGCAACAAATCACCAATAATTGAATATATAAAACAAGAATGACAGATTCTCAAAGATAACTCTATAGAAACTCAGTAGAAATAAGAAGGTGACTCAAGAAATCCTAGATCTCAAGATAAATCAAGTAGACAAACAAAAAGATATAGATGCACATGGTAATTAATGTTGAACCAAATATATGTGTGAATAAATACCATGGTGCTAGAACAAAACTTCTTCTAAAATGTTCTAAAATTTTAGGCACATTCCAAAATACGATGTTAAATAAATAACACCAATGAAATAAAGAGTATCCAGCACAAATACGCAAACACACACAAGCGCGCACACACACGTATTTACATAAATATGTGTGCGCATATGTATATGTATGTAAATATATTTAATATTCAAGATAGAAAATATCAAAACTGAAGCCATTACTTGTGAAATACTATATGAGATAAAGCTAAACTTGGGCTCAGATGAAAAATTCAGTCTTATACATTAATGCTGCTTAATTTGATACAAAATAAACATACAAGATTAAATTAAGCATTTAATAGAACAAGACACAAACCACAAAATAAACCTAAGGAAAGAATAATGAAGGGTATAAATACAGTTAAAAGCAGTCATAAATTAATGAAAAAAGAAAAGAAAAAAGAAAATGAAAGACACTTTTTAGATACATTAAAAAATTTTTTTTGAAGTTTTACTTATTTTTGAGAGGGGGGGGAGGGGCAGAGAGAGGGTGACACAGAATCTGAAGCAGGCTCCATGCTCTGAGCTGTCAGAACAGAGTCCCTTGCGGGGGCTCGAACTCACAGACCACGAAAGCCACAGTCAGACACTTAACTGACTGAGCTACCCAGACACCTCTATTTTTTTTTAAGTTTTTTTTGACGTTTTATTTATTTTTGAGAGACAGACAGACAGACAGACACCCGTGAGTGGGGGAAGGGCAGAGAGAGAAGGAGACACAGAATCTGAAGCAGGTTCCAGGCTGTCAGCTGTTACCACAGAGCACATAGATAAATTTAAAATAAAGAAATGAAATAAAATAAAACAATTACAAAAAAACAAAAGTAACAAAGTATAGACATAGGGAGAATTTAAACAGCTTTCAGTGTGTACTTTGCAAAAGGGTAGGTAAACACACACACAAAAAACCCATAAAACTACAAAAAAAAAAAAGATCCTCGAATAGAAAGAAATACTGAACAAACCACTGACTATGGAAACAGTGGCCACAGAATCATAAGTCAACACTCTTTGTAAAGTGTCAGGCTTAGACAATTTCCCAAGTAGTCTTTTTTTCTTCAATTCTTTAAGAAACAGCCAGTGATGTTCTTATTTAGTGTGTTCCATAATATAAAGACAAAAAAGTAACAGCATAACTCTGACCATAAATCCAAACACAAAAAGTAAGATTAAAAAAAAATTAAAGAAAATTTGGGATGTATGACAGCATGTTATATAATTTCTCCTGTAATCCTCTATCAGTTTTCAAATAACAGAACCATTTCTAAAGTATCCCTTAAGTTCATTTTTCCTAATTTTTGACTTTAAGGTACAGGAGTAATCCAGGAGCTCAAATTATTTTTCACAGCCTATGACATTTTTTTCCAACCCAACCAAGCTCAAATTTGTATAATATCAAAAAAGTATATAAAAAGTCCCAAATAAGTCCTTTTTCCTTTCAGTAGTTTGCATTTGGAAATTACACACACACACCACTATATATGAATATGGGAAACTGATAATTAGTGGATCAAGTTCCAAAGTCAGCAAGTCAAATCAATAAATGCTTCTTCAATACTCATCCCTCCTTGTCTGAGTAGTTTACAATCGGTTAGGAACTAACTGGAGAACTTTTAAAAACAATACATCCTCAGAAGTTATTTCTACATTAGAGATTATAAATGACATAGGAATTGAGATGAAAGAAATAACTGAATTATTAAAAGAGGTCAATATCTTTATTAGGAGGAAATAATAAATTTCCAAATTTTTAAATAACTGTCCCAAAGTAACTTTATTTTGATCAGGTAGTAAATCACACCTGCAGAACAGCACAGTGGTAAGGAAAGCAAAAACTGTTCATGGGAAATAATTCCCAATTTTTGAAATGCGGTTATATTTTTCTCAATAAATGAGTTAAGCAGATACCATTTGTTGATAAGCATCATATGGGAGAATGGAGTGGTTTGCCATAGTCAGAAAGTAAATCAATCAGAGGTTTGAAAATAGAATCCACATGTGCAGACTTGTGGAGCTGGTTGAGCCACAGGCCAACACTCTCTCATCACACCAGATTAGCTCTGCTCCTGTCCAGGAGAAGACTGTTAATGGTGAGTCTGATTAGACCATGAAACCCAATCCCAAGGGAACCGACAGAGACGCCACCTCATGTGCCATTTAAAATAACTTTAGGGCCCAGAGGATGTCACTTGGTGTTAAGAAGTAAATAAAGAGTTGATTATCCTGAGATATTTACTAAATCCATCCAATCCAAGTAAGCCATGTTACAGATTGTTTTGAAGAATCATGACTATTATGACCCAGCATATGCAGTACAATAATTTGATAATAGTTAATTTTTTATTTGGGAGACTTTCGTTTTGTTTTATTTTGGTAGAAGGCATCAAAATACTGATATACTGGGACTCTAGCAAGAGATGTCTTTTTCCTTGTGTTCTTAGGCTATACTTCGTTTATTTTTTTGTTTTCCTTCATTCATTCTTTATTTCTTTAATCAGTGAATAAGCTGAGCGCCCATTTTGTTCAAGTTCGGTCATCAAGTGAGGCGATTTCTACATCACAGTATAGTGACAGAGACAAACGGGGCACATTAATGCAGACTCTTCCAGTCGCAAATGATGAGAACACAACCCAAACAAAAGTGTCCATTAGCAAGAATAGCTGAAATATCTGGCGGTATGAATGGCTTCAGCCAAAGCTAAATCTAGGCGCTGAACTAATAGTTTTAGGGTCCTTCCTCTTTCTCTTGACTTCTTGGTTGTTCTTACTCCTTAATGGCTTCACTCACACATTTACATGATGTTTAGCAATTGTGATCTTAGAAAAGAGATACTTTCTTGTCAAGTATCCATATCAGTTTCATAGTGGAATATGGTTTTTACCACTCAGGTCATTTGTTTTCCCTAAGTTACTCAGTGTAGACAGAGAAATTTAGTATTATGTTTGATAGGCTTTGATCTGGGTTGTGTGTCTACCCTGCAAGCAAGAAAGTGGAGGCAGTTCCCTCTGAAACTCAGGGACTAAAATGGGGAGAAATGATTTTTCAAAAGTTGATTAGAAAGATAAAATATGTTCACTATGGATATTTAAAAGGATATATAGGTATCATAGGAATCATCATAGAAACAGAGGTGAGCTTAATTAAAGCACAAAAGAAGTGATGTTCAATACTGTACAGGGTTGGGAATGGTCAAGGGATGCTTAAGAGAGTAGGTAAACTTTGGCCTACATTTTAAAATATAAACAAGATGTTTAATTTTTGGACCATAATAGTAAGACATGACAGCAAGAAGGGAGAACTTGAGTAAAAGTATAAAGACTCTAACTGCCCTGGGAAGTTACTTGTTATGAACTCATTGAGTGGTAATCATTAATCTACAGGTGGATGTGTCACTATACAATTGTGTCTATATCACAGTAGTTGTTCAATAAGAGTTTGTTGAGTGAATAAAAGTTGAACAATCTCCAAATCAAATAGGAAAGAAGAATGGAGTGTGGAATTAGAGAGGAGTAGAATAAACATTTTTCCCTTTGGGGCATCTGTCAAGTATATTGATGCTTTCTGCAAAATTAGATGGTAGGACTTGACAGAATTTAAGGTTCAGTGATACTAGTTTCATTGCTGGACAAGTTTCTAGAAGAATATGTGAATAACAAGCTAATCTCTTGTGTCTTCAACATCTAGCAAGAAATTTAGCTTTGTCTTCTACTTGAAAGAAAATAATCATTTTAGATGACACCGAATGCTAGTAAAGTCTAGAGGCTGTTTAATGCTGTCAAACATTTATTTACTTTTCCTACAGAGTTAATTTTTGGCTCCATTAGAATTTTTTGCCAATGTTCTGAAGTCATTTGATCATAGCCTTTTAATGTCTTATCTCTTTTTTCCCATCATCTCCTCAACTTCTTTCCAATTCTCTGTCAAGTCCCCAAACTCATGATTTGGTCCTTAGGAGAGATATCGTTGCAATAGTGGAGACTCCAGGTCATGCTCCTTGCAAGCAGGTGGCAAAGTCCTACTTTTCATTGCTGGAAGAGATTTTAAATAATTAATATGCTTCCAATTGTCCATAAAAACTAAGTCAATGTTGTCTTTGGTTGTATTTTTCTCCTATTTCCAAAGACATTCTGTCCTAAACTTACCTTACCATCATGGGCGAGGAAGGGAAGGAACAAAAATAAGGAGGAGCCTATTCTGACATCTTGCATTTCCAGATTAAGAAATTTATGTTTTTCTGAGAATACTGTGATGAATTAAGAACAAATTTTCTTCAATTACTAGTCATTTCCTTTTCCATCACATATGTGTGTATTCCCAATAAAATTAAATTATTATTTAATCTCTGTTTCAAAAACAACTTATTTTAATGTTGTTTCCTTGGGGCGCCTGAGTGGCTCAGTTGGTTAAGCATCCAGCTTTGGCTCAGGTCATGATCTCATGGCTCGTGAGTTAGAAACCCACGAGGGGCTCTGTGCTGACAGCTCAGAGCCTGGAGCCGCCTTCAGATTCTGTGTCTCCCTCTCTCTGCCCCTCCCCTGCTCTCACTCTCTTTTTCTCTCTCTCAAAAATAAACAGACATTAGGGGCGCCTGGGTGGCTCAGTCGGTTAAGGGTCTGACTTCAGCTCAGGTCACAATCTCACGGTCATCAAGTTCGAGCCCCGCATCGGGCTCTGGGCTGATGGCTCAGAGCCTGGAGCTTGCTTCTGATTCTGTGTCTCCCTCTCTCTCTGCCCCTCCCCCGTTCATGCTGTGTCTCTCTCTGTCTCAAAAATAAATAAACGTTAAAAAAAATTAAAAAAAAAATAAAAAAAATAAACAGACATTAAAAATTTTTTTAAAAATAAAATAGAAGTGTCCTATTATTCAACATTTCCCAATATTCTATTAAAACTAATGTGTGCTTAGTATAACAAGTATGTTCTCATTGAGCCTATGCATAGAATGAGGAAATGGACAAAATAAATACATAAATAAAATTCCTGAATCATTTGTCTGGAGCAGTCAAATGCTCTGGTAGACAATTGGCTCTCTCAAGTCTCTAAGCAGGCAAACCATGAAGAGAAAGAGGAACAGCAAAAGGACACACACGTGTTTGGAATTAATAGTGTCCTTCACGAGTTGAAGTATGAAACCAGTGTACAAGGCAATACGCCTTGTGGTGATGGCACTGGGATTTAAATTAATCCAACATATAGTTGATTTCCACCAGTTTTTTTCACAAGTTTTACTTTGGGAAAATCAGCTAACTTGGTTGAAAGTCATTTTCTTTATCAGTAAAATGGAAATAAATCATCAGGGAATTGTGAGGATTAAATGAGAGAATGCAGGAAATACATTGTAATTACATGTTATCCACATGTAGTACATGTAAAATACATTGCCTCTGTCCTTACAGTATAAATAGGTGCTCCATAAATAATATTATTATCTGAGATTTCTGTGAGGAACAGGTTAGACTTCTGGTTATAGCAAAATCAAATGAAGTGAATGATGTATATAAATAAAGTACTGGTTGAAAGAACAGTTACTCAACTGTAGAGATTTTGAGAAGGAACTTCCTTTGAAGTGTTCTTTTACCTAAGTCCAGAGGACAGGAGATAAGGTATGAACTCTTTAGTTAAGAGGCTGATATGTGTTTGATGTGGAGGTAAATACATTTCATTGTCCTAGAACAAGTCTAGTACCCATTGGATCATCCCTCAATCATTCCCAAGTGCAGCAGAATTATCTGAGGTGCTTTTAAACAACAGTCCCCATGCCCCACCCAGAATCTCCAGAGTAGAGCTAGATAATCTATATTTGTAGCTTATGATCCTCATTGAGATGATATGGGTGATTTTCTCTGTTCTGATTTTGTGCTTATCACTTCAAGTTATGGTTTGGATGCCCAGCCCAATCTACCACGGAAAGAGAATGAGCTGGTCAGACGGGCAGTGCTTTCAGTTTCCAATGCAACTGCATTTCTTGTAGTAAACTGATAATTATTCTGGCTTGTCCAGAGTTTACTGTAAGCTAGATGAATATATTTGCTACAGACCACGTGTGGTGTGTTGATCAAATGAAGTTTTTACACTTCTCAATTACAAAGATCAAATAATTCCCTTAGGGAACTGTCAGACTGTGAAGACTTGTAACAAGTCATATAACTGGCAGAACCCAGCTGCTTTCTTTTCAAGGATCAATAGCGCTGGCCATAGTGACTTTATGTCCTGTGTTTCTGTTCACACGTCGTACTTTCAGAGTCACCCATGTTAGAGTCTACGGGGCTGATCTTCATTCAGTGACTAATTTCCTTCACAAATATTGTAAGGGAATTTCAGAAATGAATGCTCTTGGATGCATATTACATGATTTTCTGCCTTCTCTTTGTTCCTAAAGTGGTTCCTGTGTGGTATTGGAGCGGTCAGCTGAGACATAGCACTTTGTTTTACTGCATCAGGTCTCAGTGATGTGGTCAGAGCCTCCAGATATACATTGCCTTACTTAGAAGAAAAAGAGGAATTATTTTCTCACTTGCTTTTTTTTTTCCAAACAAGGGACTCAAGACCATTAAATAATACTTAAAAATAATCCTGCCGCATCAGCAAACAATCCGTGTGTTGTCAGCGCAAGGCTTTGGTGGACACATGATCATATCGCCCGGTGGGGTAAGTTCAGCATGTTGCACTGACCACTGTAAGCAAGTCTCACAGTGTGCCTTCGCTCCCGAATCCTGAGAGACTCAGTTCATTCTGAGGACAGGATCACTTGCTTTTCTTTTCCCCTACAAAAAGTTTAATCAAAACCAGGCTCTTTTTAGCATGGCAAAGCCAACTCCAGAAGATAACAAAATGTAAAGATGATACCACTGGAAATATATTTTTGCCATAATGCCTTGCTAAGTTCCCTAAATTAACTTTGGTAATTTCAGCTCTGACAACATATGAAGTTAAACTTCCCCCACCCCATGCTTATTGCTGAAGGGGTCAAGTCTCAGTTCAGTTATGGATGAAACTATTTTGAAAAAGTCTAAGAAGACCTCTCTCCAGAGCACGCAAGGTGCCTACCGGCAGGCTGCCAACAAGCCCAGAGCAACACAGCAAAGCAGCATTCAAGCTGGGCTTCTAAAATTTCTTTTCCTTTCCAAACTTGTTATAATGTTCAGTTTAATATGTTTTGGGAATGGTCCCAAACAGAGCGGCTTTCCCTTGGATCTGCACTCTTCCGAGACCCGAATGGAGGTTGTTGTAAACCAGCTGATAGGAAGGGGAGATGATGCCTCTTGCCCACTGCAGAGAGTACACTTTGTCCCTGCTTTGCTGTCTGAGGGCCTGCAGTTTCTGTTGTGATTGGTGGAGTGAGGTATAGGAGTTCTGAAGAGAAAATTAATTTAAATAGGTTGCATTTTATGTGACTGTGCCCAGAGTCTGCGTTTATAAACTGTTGTTTCTTGAGAAGGAAAGAAAGGCTTTTCAGACCAGTAGTGTGGCATCTTTCAGCCCTAAGGAGGAGAGTTTTGTGTGTGTGTGTGTGTGTGTGTGATCTGTGCACATATGCTTATGCCCTTAACCTCCTGTTCCCAGGTAAATGCCAAGCATGGTAAGGGTGTTTAACAGTTTTCCTAGGTCATGTGTTGTCTTCATATGCTACAGTGATTGCTCCTAACGACCTAGTAAGAAAGGCATTATTAGCCCTATCTCACAGATTAAGCAGAGGGAAATGAAATGACTTGTCCTGGAAGCTGAGATGACATGTGACTAACTCTGTCTTACTCGGTTGTGTATCTACTTTCTATGTTATCTCTTTGGTAAAGACCAGACCTCTAAAATTAATAAATATTTTACAAAGAGAATTCTATGTGCCAAACTATGAAATAGAGGACATCTAATTTTTTCCCTTCAAGGTTGTTGAGAGTAGGATGTTTGCAAACAGTTTGCACAATATCTTTATGACAGATATTACAACCAAAACACGATTGTTTCCCCCAGAATGTGAATGAATAGAGGAAAATGATATAACTAATTTTCAGATGAATAAACATACATTTATACATCTTATTGGTTAAATATGGAAATGCCTGCAGGAAGGTCATAGGTTTAGCAAAATTTCTTACAATAGGGTATCTATTACTCTACTATTAAAATATTTATCTAAGTGTCAATTGAATACAGATGCAGTTTATAATTCCTCTATTCATAAAGTGAACTTGGTACTCAAATACACTGGTATATAGTGAAAGAAGAGAGAATTTTGTAAATCTTTCAAACTATTTCTAGTATTGAATTATTTTTCGTATAATTATAATTTTGTGGTTCTATTTTTAATCTTCATGATTCTAATAATCAACAAAAATTAAAGGGGCACCTGGGTGGCTCAGTCGGTTGAGCATCTGACTTCAGCTCAGGTCATGATCTCACGGCTCGTGAGTTTGAGACCCATGTTGGGCTCTGTGCTGACAGCTCAAAGCCTGGAGCCTGCTTCAGATTCTGTGACTCCCTCTCTCTGTGCCCCTCCCCTACTCATGCTTTGTCTCTCCCTCTCAAAAATAAACGTTAAAACAAAACAAAAATTAAAGCTAAAGTTAAAAATATATTTACAAGTACATTCACAACAATATTAAGACCATCTAATTATTTTCTATCATATCTGCAAAAGCAGGCATCTGGTGTTTTCCTACCTTTCTGTTTCTGTGATACTGCCTTGATCATGGGCTCAAATACCACTTACATACAGAGCAAGTGACAACCGGGAAAAGCAAAAGTTCTGCCTGTGGCAAGCCGATGGTAGATCAGGACCAGCAGGTCTTATTTCCAAGAAGACAGAGGTGTTTATCTACTTGTTTGAGGCTGTAGACATCCGTTAACTCCATTTTTATCTAACTTTCTTTTGTCTCAGAATGCAACCTTTCTGTTTGAAAACGATTTTTAAATCTTTATAAAATCAAGAGTGTTTGAATTAAAAATGTTTAATTCAGAATACGGCTTGATTTCTTAATTTCATTATCCATTCTACTAATGAATTCATCCCATATTGCAAAACACATTTGTGATTCTCTCATTAAAAAGTAATAGGAGATAGAGCTTTAAAGCTATTATTAAATAATAATAGTCACCAAATGCTCTAAGTACATTACCTAATTTAAGGTCACAAGACCCCAGTAAGACAAATACTTTCATCACAAGTTTACACTGGGGGAACTGAATTTCAGAGATGACATACGCTTAAAAAGACAACATCAGTGTGATTTGCCCAAGGCCACTGAGGCAGAGTTGTGATAAAACTAACCTAAAAAAGCCCAAAAACTGATTCTGTGCTTTCTTTCATATAGAATTACAGAGAGAAGGTCTAAAATACTTAACTAAAAGTTAAGAAATTAGAAAATATCAATAACTGGATTTAGCCTAGAGATTAAGAAAATGGAATAAACACTCTACGAGCAGACCAATATAAAATGAAATTCTCAAGGCTTAAATGGTAAATACAAATCTTTGAAGATGAATCACATATAGTGGAGAGGAAAAGGACAATAAAATCTTCACATTTTCAGTGACATTAATTTCTTTTATAACAGTGACCTTCAAGGTGAGGAAGTTCTCTGTTGTGATTGTACCACAATCACAGTTCCAAAGGCTGAAAAGTGCCCCTCTCTTCTCTTTCTCACTGTTCCATCTCTGTGTCCTGCTAGATGTTGATGAATGATGATAAACAGGACTATGCCCAACTCTAGACTAATGACCCTGTCTTCAGGGCCCTGGACCTGAGGATTGTGGAATGCAAGGAGTCCAGATAGAGGAGGGAAGAGACACAACAGAATGCAAGTATCAGAAATGAGGGGACAAGGGATAGAGGTAGAATAGGGGTAAAGAGGAGCTCTAGAATGCTTTGCTGGGGGTTGAGAAGGACTTCATCTTGTTCTTTCCCCATGATTTATTCTCCCTCTCAACTTTGCTCTTGGCCTCTTTCTTCTTTTCTTTTCTTTTCTCTTTTTAAATGTTTACTTATTTTTGAGAGAGAGAGAGAGAAAGAGAGAGAGAGAGAAGAGTGTGAGCAGGGAGAGGAACAGAGAGAGAGGGAGACACAGAACCCGAAGCAGGCTCCGGGCTCTGAGCTGTCAGCACACAGCCCGACACGAGGCTCGGACTCATGAACCACGAGATCAAGATTTGAGCCAAAGTCGGACTCTTAACCGACTGAGCCACCCAGGCGCCCCTGTTCTTTTCATTCCACTACTGAAACAGGAGACTTGTGGGATGTTATGGCCGCTCACAGCCTGATGCTATCTGGGGAACCGTGTGCACTCTTCTCAGAACCTGCCCCTCCTCACACCACTGTCTGTGACGCCATGTTCCTGTTCCCCAGAGGCCTCTTTTGGGGAAGCAGGAGGAAATGGTGCTAGGCAGATGGTGGTTAGTTGCAGGAGACTTATTAGACATTGGTTGGATCATGTTACCCATCAGTTGGGGTAGGTAAGTGATATACTCTACAGTAACCGGCAGGTAAGCCCCATAGTTGGCTAGTTAGGTAGCTGAGAGTAAGTAACAAATGTGTGCATGTTAGTCAGAAATCACCACATATAGTTTATATATTACATAAATATCTTTTTTTACATATATATATCTTTATATCACTAAGAGAATACAAAATACGAACACACAAAAAGACTTTTTACTTAGACGCTAATTGACTAAGAAGGCTTTTTTTGTGGGTTTTTTTTGTTTTTTTTTTGTTTTTGTTTTTGTTTTTTATAAGTGTAAAGCATAACTCAAGTGAAAAGCTTCAGAAACTTTATTTCGAGCTGAGAAAGGCCAAGGTTGTTGACTCCAGCTTATGGATAAAGAGACTGGTTTTTAAAGTGGCTGAGACACTTATCTGGGGTCACCAGATACTATGTTTGAAAACATGGATTTCTTACTATGGCATTTTATGTTTACTTCTATCAAAATTGAAATGAGTTTAGGTTTGCCAGTGCCCTGTTTATTAATGTCTATGGCACTCATCCAAGTGTCATAGTGTCATAGAAATACTTCTATCTCAAGATATACACACACACACACACACACACACACACACACACACACTGGATCTTTCAGCAGTTCTCTTGAGTCATATTTCCAACTGCTTGTAGGGTGTTGCCACTGAACTGTCTTGCCACTACATTCAATTTATCAAGGCCTAACTGCATCCTATCTCTCACAGACACTGTTATTCTTCTAGTCATCTGAATGAGACTAGAAATTTTGGAGTCATCTTTTACTCCTTCTGCTCCTTCATCGTCTAATTATGATCTGTCCCCAAGAGTTATCATCCCTTCATCTTTGCCTCCCCTGCTTGATTCCCACAGCTACCTCACTACTCAGGGCTTTCATCACCTCAGACTTAAATTACTGAAAGGCTCCCTGGCCTACACTCCATCATCCACCACTCTGGCCTCAGATCAGTGGCCCGTTAATATTCTCAGCCACTAGCTAGTCCAAACACTTCTGGGATTCCAAGTCTTTCTAATCTGTCTACTTTCTACCATAGTCTAACATTTACTCTCAGCTTGAGGGAGGCCATTTTCCATCCACTTTCCTACACAAGTCACTTTATTTCTGCTTCCAAACTTTGTCCGGAATAATTTTCTCTTCCCTCCTTCTTCCCTCTCTCCTTTCATTCAAACTATAACCATACTTGGAAACTCAGCTCAAAATCATTGTCCCCCATCTTCTATGATTCAAAAGTTCATAATAATTTCTCTTCTGGCTGAATTCATATGATTTTCATCAGTATTATATGCTTTGGGCCTTCATTGTCTTCTAATGGTGTGATGGATTTATCTCATCAGAAAGACTATAATACTTATTGTGTAGAACTAATATCACTTTCACCTTTCACAGCATCAAAACAGTTGAAGACACATAAAAGTAATATTTTAGGAACTGACTCATTAAACATGCATTATTATGTTTTTATATGCAGATAGTGCAAGCAAACAAGACATCCCTCAGTATCAAATATCTTAAGGAGATGAATAACTTCTTTAGATTTTACAAGTCTAATAATTTAGGCTTACGTATATATTTATCCTGAGACAAATATTCTGAATATTCTTCTGATGGGGGAAGCATCAGAATAGGAAACATTTTTTACTTTAAGGGCTAGAGATTTACATGCAGAATTATATATTGAAATTCTATCCTATTTTAAAATGTAACTCTGCTGCCTAAGCTGCATCCTCTTGTCTAATTGTCATATCAAAAATAATGAGCCTCTGAATACACACACATGCCTGAATTTCTGCATTTTTTTCACGTCAGCAGCATAATTTCATGAACTAAAAAAGCTAAAAGACACATAGATCCCAGTTAGGTATCCAAATATCTAATTTAAGTTTTTGCCATTTCTGCTATTTATTCAAAATCTTTGTAGGCAAAGGCAGAAGAGAAACAAGTTTTTCTAGTAAAATGAAACTGCATAAAATCCCCAGCAGTTCAAAACTTGGCTTTCTGGACTTTTTCACGAATTACAACTGCAAGTTTAACAGCCAGACTTTGGGGCTTCAATGCACCAGGTAGGGGATATTGTTCCATAGAATAATTGCTCTCCAGGGAAAAGGCATTTCGGTGACTTTCATGTTATAAGGCAGCACGAGCCAGTGGGTCATTAATCATTAGTGAGTGTCACTGAAGAGTTTAAATATAATGAAAAGAGTCCAATGACATTAAATATCAGAGGAAAAAAAACTACACAAATTTTCATGATAATCTGACTTACTGACACTAAAGTTCATGCCTATGCATGTATGCAAATATCAGGTTTAAAAGAAATCTGATAAAAGAAACCTAAAGACTAATTTATTACATTGAATAAAAATTTATGTCTTCACGGCTGATTCTTTTAGGGTATGTGTAGGAGAACAGCAAGAGGGAAAGGGGCCAATGGGTTCATAATCTGAAATAAAAATGTACCA
Source organism: Prionailurus viverrinus (assembly GCF_022837055.1). NCBI lineage: Eukaryota > Metazoa > Chordata > Mammalia > Carnivora > Felidae > Prionailurus > Prionailurus viverrinus. The sequence continues at coordinate 86,408,701 of NC_062562.1, read as the reverse complement.
TCTCTATCTTTGAGTTGGTAATTCCTTTTAAGTTGAGTTTTTAATTTATTCATCTATCTAAGCATAGGAAAACACGTGGTGATAAAAAGCAAACGTAGTTAAAATGAAAATAAGGTAAAATGTAATTAAAATAAGGCAAATAACAGGAAAAAAAGAGAGCATTATTTTTTTCTCCCATGATCCTACCTTAAAAATAGCTGCGGCAGTTATGAACTATTTCTAGCTCTACACTCTGTAGCATCTAAGCAGAAAGAGAAATAGAGTAGAGGCTCTCGTGGGAAGCAATAGAATGCCAGGAGAACAAAGTTTCTCGTCGCACTAATTTTCAGGAGCTTATCTCATAAGTGACATTGTACAGCATTGATTCAGTTAGTCTTCAGTTTCAAACAGCAGAAACCACCTCTGGGTAACTTGAGGAAATTTACTGAAAAGATACAAGGGAGCTCTCAGAATCAAAGGGAAGGTTGAAAAACCAGGCTTGGACCCAAGAGGAATCAGGCTTTTTAGAGTCTTAGTAGTTAGAACAGTGTGACAGCCTTTCCCAGGCAATAGTACTTCAATGAGTCCACTTCCTTGCTGTCCCTGTGTCTATAACTATCACAAGGTGACTTGTGAGTTTGACGGTTTCTCCCAGGCACTATTCTAATAGATTAGTCCAATGTTTCCATTGCCCCTGTTTCTTTAACAAGTATTTACTCCGGTCACTTGAGATGTAGAACTGCTTTCCTTCTCTTGCCATATCATCTACCCCCACCTCTTCCCACTATGTCAATAGCTAGTAGAACTTAGCAGTTCAAAATTAGTATGATCAAGCAAAAATTTTGAGGGGGGGAGAGAATATTGAACTGAAATGATCGTGTAATCTATTAATCCGGTAAGACCACAAATCACTGCACTTAGAGAAAGAATTTTTCAGGAGAAAATGAAGCACTTTGAATCGGAATCTCAGCCTTCTCTCCTCCTCACCTCTAACCCCAGGCCAGAGTGCAGGAGTATGGAGGAGTCAACCTATCGCCTTCAGGGAGGAGTGCAGGGAAGGGCCACCCCTAAAAAAGCAAATGGTGTTATCAGACATTCTGAAAAACAGCTCCATATCTGTAAATGTTCAGGATGTGAAGTCCAGTGAGAGACTGACTGTTAAGCTTGGGTGTTGCACGAGTCCCTACCACTGCTGTATGGGGCAGTGAGAGCATGGCAGGGACATAAGGAACCTCCAGGGACCTCACTGGCTTCCCTGGTGGGGAAGGGAGGCATCTTAACTTACACTCCCTGCAAGGCTACCTAAAGTGGCAATTCCGCAAAAGGAAATCAGTGTTGTCTTAAATGAGGGGAAATGGATTGCTGGGCAATCAGTCCAAATGGATCCCTGTCCAATACAAAGGGAGGCAGCAGTGCCAACAGTAGCAATATCTTATCTGACAATTAGTGGGTGCTTATTATCTGCTAGACGTTGTTCTGTGTGCTTTACATTTGTCCGTCCTCACAGTCTTCCTATGAAGCCAGTACTAAGTTACAACGGGGATCTTAATAAATCAGTTGGACTAATTTACAAACACCTTCACTAGCTGTTATAAAATAAACGTAGACACTCTTCCTACAGCTGCTTCTCATGAAGATAAAAGCAAAATCAGAGCTCCTTGAATACACTGTGTATGCAATCAAATATATTCTGAAAATATATAGTAAACATATTATTTACAAAACCGTCTAGTATCAAGTTCATACCAAAACCAAACCTAAATACATGAGGCTGCAGTTGAAAATCAGTAACATTTTAGGAAAAATAAAGATTATTCTTGTTGTTGTTTGTTATTTAGATAGTTTATAATTGCTTTCTCCGTGTATTTTGATAAATGTGTCTTTCTAGTCTAGATAGGATATTTTTATTATTATTATTGTGTATTTAAAAAACAAAAACAATAAAAAATCTGTTGCTAATGATTTTATAAAACTTCAGGTATTACCAATTTAAAAGGAAAAGTTCCTTGTCACTGATGCCCAAGTCCTCTGCCAGTCCCATTCCCTAGATGAAAATAGTTTAAGGTGTAATTTCTTAAAATGCCCTTCTTCACAAAGAGCAAGCGGACTGTTCAGCTTCTATCGGATATTTCTAGCCAACAATTACAGCCAAATAAAAGAGAAAGCTATCAATTGGTTGTAATTTCATAGCACCAAATCCTAAATGTCTTTTATATTTTTCTCCAAGATAATGATCATGAAATTATTTACGAATGGCAAGGATAAGAAATTGAAGAAATATATCCCTCTACTATATCCCAATTTCTGTCACTTCTCTGTCTTTTTAGTTTTTTTTTTTTCCTTAAAGTTAGTTGAAGTTAAGAACCATGTGGGAATTTGATAGTAACTCTGAGTCTTTTTTGCTTTCCTCCTCTCAGAGGAAAAAAAAAAGTATATGTATATAAATACACCTGCACATACATATGTACCTCCCACACACAAGTCTATAAATAATTTGGGGAGTTCACTGAACCAAAAAGCCATTCAAGTGACAATAGTTTTGTGGTAAGACCTCTCATTTTAATTTGGTATTATTTTATTCATGAATTTACTTATGGGAATGTGTACTGAGAGATTAAACCAGGAAATATGGCCATCATACGCCATAATGTCCATGATATATGTATAATAATATAACATACAACATTATATGTTTTTTGCTACAAATTTAAATTGTGTCTCTGTTGCACAAATTGTGGTATTATAGTGAATTTCTATTATTGTGAGCACCATTTGAAAAAGGAATTACTGACTACTAGAAAGATTACAGTTCTGAGGTATTCTTCAGTTTTAAAATATGAACTCTTTGAGTAAGGAAATGGGTAAGAATAAGATAGATTAAATGAGACTAAATTAAATTTACTAAATTTTCTCAGCATCCCCAGGCTTCTCTGCACATCACCCACTCTCCTCAATTCATCTACTTTCTATTATTAAAAAGATGCAGGTGTGTGCATGGGGACATAGCGGGGTTCACATTTTCTCATGTCCACAAAAACACCAAAGTATCTTATCCTGAAGTTTCCTCAGTATTTTCTATGCTGGAACCACCTTACTTAAAAAGTGGCTTTCTTTTAGCTACCCAAAACGCCTATCTCCCACTAAATCAATCCCACTATTTTATATTGCTTAATTCTTGAAACAAATTATTTGTCAGATGTTTGATGATAAAATAACAAGCAGATCATCCTAGAAAATATTTTATCCAGATGTATTCTGCTGGATGGGGCAGATAAGGAGGGGTCGGTTTTCATTTGTACGTTGGAGCGATCCTAACTTGAAAGGTGACTGTATCAGTAATGCATTTCATTAGAAATTTGTTCCCTGTCTCCACGGAATGTGGAGTTGAATGTCAAGAACAAGCTTTAAGTCCCTGCAGGGAGGGGAGAGCTCCGTAGGCAAAACCCTGCCTGTATACACACGTATACCAAAAATATTTTTAATTGGCTCACCTTAAAAAAATGAATAGACGACCAAAGATGACTAGAGAGAGGCAGAGAAGAAATGACATCGAACAAAGAGAACAGGGTGAACGATGAGGAGAATAAAACTGACCCAAGAAGAAAAGTGTGAACTTAGAACCAAGAACAGTCACATAATTTGTGGGGCTCAGTGAAAAAAATGTAGGTCCCCTTGTTCAAAATTATTAAAGATTTCAAGATGACCACAGCCGAGTATTAAACCAAGAGAGAGATGTTTTGAACACAGAGGCTGTGAGGCTGCACAGATCTCACACGGTGTAGCAGGCCTTCTGTGCTTGGAACAAGGAAGCAAATTTGAATACATCTTTACAAATTACACTTGGAGAGATTTGAAATGATAATCATTTCCACAGCATACGAATGAGACAAAGAAAAGAACAGAAGGAAAACAAGAAAGAACTCGCGAAGCTTAAATACCTTTAAAGACCCATCAAAGCTCTCCTTCAGTCCTTAAACTTTGTCCAAATGTGCTAATTGGCTTTATCTTTGGTGCTGGCCTCTGGGAAGCCAGAAAGGTGAATATCTGCTTCCATGTCATTTTTGGCACTTCTGAGTTCATATATGAAAAGTGATTGGATTCCCGTGAAAGCTAATCGCCATATCAATGTCAATACAAGAAACAGGCCACGTCATGACACTGATTTTTATATCTGAATACGCATCTCCCCTGGAGGCAAAGATGCCTTTGTGTTTCATATGTTGCAGTTCTATTAGGAATTAAAGTATAAATATATTTATTATTGCAAGTGTAAAATTCTGCAATATTACTGATGACTATAAACTGGTATTTTTATGCAAAAAGTAGTTATTTTCAAAGATTGAAAGAGAAAAGTGAACTAGCAATCAATTTGAATATTGAACAAAAATTTATAAGCAGCATCTGTGGAAATCTGTGATTATAGTACAGAATGTGAATGTTATAGATATTACAAGCAATTTTGTATATTTATCTTACTGGAAGCTCATAACAATATTTTGGGGTAAGTAGAAATCATCGTGTACATTAGATATTTGAGAACACGGAGACTCATGGAAGTTAGATTTGACCAAGGTCACCCAGACTGTAAATGGCTACAGATGGAACCAAACCAAATTTTGTCGCTCCCAACCTGCTGTTACTTTAAAAAATTTTTTTGTTAATGTTTATTTATTTTTGAGAGAAAGAGAGAGAGAGAGACAGAGAGAGCATGTGCATGGGAAAGGCAGAGAGCGAGGAAGACAGAGGATCCCAAGCAAGCTCTGCACTGACAGCAGAGAGCCTGTTGTGGGGCTCAAAACCACGAACCGTGAAATGATGACCTGAGCTGAAGCTGGACGCTTAGCTGGCTGAGCCACACAGGTGCCACCCCCTCCCCCAAACCCACTGTTACTTGCTTTATACCATCCTATCTTTTCGGGATAACTGTGTATAACTCACGCCGAAATGTTATCTTTATAAATAAATGAGAAAGGGAAATTATTCTTCTTTGAATAATCTCAAAGGGAAATATATTCTAGAGAAATTATAACACTTGTTGTAAGTGAAACACTGGCCCAAACATTTTTACTGTTAAAAGACTCTTGAAAAGATTGTTTCAAACTGGGCTCCTTGCATGGTACACTGAAATGGTTAGGGTATGCAGACCAATCTGGAAGCTGGGAGAATGCTAGGGTACCATCTCTGTTTCAGTCAGAGAACATGGAGTTTTGTCTGCCTTAAATACCAGGCGTATAAGTAAACTTTCTTCTGAAGGAAGAAATTCATGGCTAAACAAAAACATTAGGAAAGGAAAGGAAGGGAAGGGAAGGGAAGGGAAGGGAAGGGAAGGGAAGGGAGGGGAGGGGAGGGGAGGGGAGGGGAAGGGAAGGGAAGGGAAGGGAAGGGAAGGGAAGGGGAGAAAAGAAAGGAAGAGAAAAAAAAGAAAAGGAAAGGAAAGGAAAGGAAAGGAAAGGAAAAGTAATGACACACTAACCATTTTGTTAGTAAAACTAAAGTCCAGTGTTTTATCTATGGTCCCATAGTTAGCAAGTGAACAACCAAATTTTTACCCTGGGTTTAATGATTCCCCTCCATATAGATCTTTCTGTGATAGCAAACTGCCTATGATTTTAATTATAAACTCTTTTTCTCCCAACCAGTTACCTGAAGAATATTATTTCTTATACACTGATGCTGATTATAGTGTGTTAGATACCAGAATTATTATTTTTTTTTTATTTTTTTTTTCAACATTTATTTATTTTTGGGACAGAGAGAGACAGAGCATGAACGGGGGAGGGGCAGAGAGAGAGGGAGACACAGAATCGGAAGCAGGCTCCAGGCTCCGAGCCATCAGCCCAGAGCCTGACGGGGCTCGAACTCACGGACCGCGAGATCGTGACCTGGCTGAAGTCGGACGCTTAACCGACTGCGCCACCCAGGCGCCCCAGAATTATTATTTTTTTAAGTAAACCATAACCATGGGCTTGGGTATAACAGCATTAAAAAAATGCATTTTCAAACATCTCAGCATTCCCTACCATCATCATTTCCACAATTCCTATTGTTAGGAATTCCCAACAATTGCACTTTCTTTTATACACAGATACATCATGATCACAAATCCCCAGGAAAAAAAGAAAGTCCCATTTTACATAGTCAACTCTGTGTAAAGCCAGATTTATTTATAAGTGCATAAATCATGCATTCGCACCTGCATAAAAAAAATGCTGCATCGTACAAATGATTTGTTCTTGCCAAGATGATGTTTAATAGAGCCAAACCCAGCAAAATTGTAGTGTTTTCTATTCCTTTCCTCTGTCTGGAGTTTCTTGCATGCGTTGCTGGGCCTGTGTGCTCCTATGACATTAATAACACCAGGTCTCATTTATTATATTCTTCTTCTGCACCAGGCATTTTACATATATTATTTGTGAAACTCAACACGACTCTGCAAGGCATTTATTAGTTTCCATATTTTTCAGATGAGGAAAAGTGTGCTTTAAGAAATTGGAGCAGTGAGTCACATCGATAATCTCGATGATTTCATAGCTACTTTATCACTGCACCTTCTCCAAGACCTTCTCTTCAGACCTTGAAGGGGAACCAGAGGTGAAATTTGATATGCTCCCTTTCAAGGTGACTTTTGTCTCAAAAATAAAAGTAACTACACTTATTTTAGAAATTAGTTTGATCAGGGGCCCCTGGGTGGCTCAGTCGGTTGGGCATCCGACTTCAGCCCAGGCCATGATCTTATGGTTCGTGGGTTCAAGCCCCGCGTTGGACCCTGCTTTGAATTCTGTGTCTCCCTCTCTCTCTGCCACTTCCCTACTCACACTCTGTCTCTCAAAAATAAAAATAAACATTGAAAGAAAAAAAGAAATTAGTTTGATCATATATGAAGGAGTTGCCAAACAGTGTTTTTACTCACATTGGATATCTTTGTGGATTTTTGATACTTTTCAGAATCACATCTCCATGAGTAAAATTTTGTCAATAGTATGTCAAAATTTCCTGATCAGAAAGTAACATTTTCTAATATTTTTACTTTGTAGTTTTGTAAAAGAATATATATTTTTTTGTAAAAATATCCATCATAGATACTGATGGGTTTATGTATAGGGATTATTAACTTTATTAGTGATATTGTTTTAAGTCCTTCAGATACATGCTCATCTCCCTCCCCATGTTAAAGACCTGCATTTCAGCCAAACTGTTCACATTTTTAGTGTCACATCTCTGTCGTTCAAGTTTATTTTGAATATGTTATAAAAATCAAGAATGATTTTAGTGCAACAATACTTATAGTTTTAGGCTTTAATGGCATTATGAGTTATGTTTCCATATTTAACATTTACATGGAGGAAATAAATGAGTTATCTACTTTTCCACAGATGGATAAGCCAAGAAAAAAACACCGGAAGGCACAGGAGGCAGGGCAGTCACTGGGGAAAGGGTGCTGCAGGGCTACAGGGCAAATGTAAGTGACTAAAATGATCAATAAATTACTTATTCTGGATAATTATATATACTGGTCTCTATTATTTTATAGACAAATCTTCTATTTTATTGTCATATACATTAAAATTCTGTCAGTTTCCATTTTTAATTTAATTTAATTTTGCTGTTTTAGCTTGGTATGTGGTTCTATTACATGGTCTCTTAAGTAGCAGAGGTAGAAAAGGAAATATTCCACGGATTTCAACTGATCCTATTATGCAGGGATGAACAACACTGAAATTCATAGGGTACTGGAGAAACATGTACCTCCCTATTCTATCTAGTTGAAGCACTTTGTTCCAGATAGTCAACGTGTAACTAAAGTAATTCTTTAATAATTTTTTTAAGTTTAATGTTTATTTATATTTGAGAGAAAGAGAGAGAGAGACAGAATCTGAGGTAGGCTCCAGGCTCTGAGCTGTCAGCACAGAGCTCAACACGGTGCTCGAACCCATGAGCCTTGAGATAATGACCTGAGCTGCAGTCAGACACTTAACCGACTGAGCCACCCAGGTGCCCCTGAAGTAATTCTTTAAACTATTGGTAAGTCTTAAATGTTTCAGGTTAGATTTCTTCATTAAAAAAAAAAGAAGAAGAAAAAAGTAAATAGATGATTTCCTTTAATTAGAAAATCACTCTCTTTGCCACCTCCATTAAAGAATATTCTAAAATAGAAGTTTTTTTTATACAAGAATTTATTTAAATTTGTCACCAAGTTTTATATGCTTCCATTTTAACCCTCTAGTTAAGTTTAGCCACATTTTATCAATTACAGTGATAGATGCAGAATATTTTATGAGAGACACTATGGTATTGTAAAAAAGTGTTCTGGACTTTGAATCAGGAAAACAGACTTCTAGCTCATGTTTGCCAGTAACTGGCTGTGCACACATAGCAATCACTTCAGTGATCTGTTTTAGTTTTCTGATCTATGAAGTACAGTGGTTAAATTACATAATTTCCAGTGCTTTGTGCTCCAATATTCTAATGAGTCTATCCTTTCCCTCTACCCCACTAGGAAATCAAAACGATGGAGAATGTTGGAAGAAGACCTTCAAATATAAAGTTTTATTTCTCTCTTTTAAAATTGTTTTAATAAACACAGATAGAGTGGTCTTCAGAAGGAATCTTTCTCTCATATCTATCTATAATCTTGAGACATTAAATAAATTCACTGTGTGTGTGTTCTTTGGCAAACTGGTAACTATTAAGTTAATGTGACATTTCCTTCTTATTTTGCTTTTTAGAAAAAAAATCAGATTTAAAATTAAACATTATAACTCTTATTATTTCATTCTCTGTAACTGCATAAAATGGTTTACAAATGAGATTAGTATGTATTTGAGAGAGAAATTTGCAGGTTAACCTTCTTGATATTAGTTAATTGCAACCTTCTGTGAGTCTATAGTAACCTTATTTCCAGGGTTAGAGCCAGTTTTTTGCATTAGTTCTTCCAAAGGGACCACATGTCAAATATCCTTGGAACAGGGTACAATTTAAATTACTGGTGGTCTACTAGTTATTTTCAGTCTAGGAGAACAAACACCAGATGTATTATAGACAGACTTTAAAGGGCATTATAAAGGGAAGGGGAAAATGTTCTATTTCTCAAGTTGAGGGATCCACCCATTGTTGCTCTGTATAATAATCTCATTCTGGAAGAATTCAATTCATGTTTATCACCATGTTCTATGAAATTATTCCATGAATGAAGCCTCTGTGCATAAAGCAACCTCATATAAGCAAGATATAATTCAATCTTGATTCCTAGCAAGTGACTTGGAATTTGCATGCCTAATTTAAACAGAGCCATCGATGATGCATCGTGTGTCAAATCTTATTTAAGGTTGCTTGATAATGTCCTATGGTTTTGTTTGAAAATAAAATGTTTACAGATTCAAAAAGCAGTTTAGAACAAATGTTTGCAAGATGAATCCGCGAAATAAGTTTTAAAGCCCAAGTCATTTTTATTTTTATTTTTATTCTCTGTGGGGCAAAGTTTTCCTCGGGGATTTTGCTGATATTTTCAGCATCTCTTCTTTATAATCCCTTGTCCATTTTCCTTCCCTGATCTCCGGCCATACACTGCTTGCAGGGTGACACTGACACTCAGCACAGCCATTAACCATGATTTTGCTAACTGCTCAGCAAAGCCTGGTGTGAATTGATGGCCACCATGGCCAGCTGTGCAAGGCCTTTGATCTTTATTTACATTTTGATTTCGTGTTTTGCTGCTGGTGGAGGTTTTCTAACCAACACTGGCTAAAGGGATTTAAAATTCTGTACGAGGGTTCTTTTTAGTCACTGTCTAATTAGTGTTCTGAAACTTTTTGATACAGGGCTATAGCACAATGCAGGTAAGTAGCTTCCACTTATTTTTCCCACCCATAAACAAATACATACACTACGTTTTAAGGCAAACACATTTCTTATTTCACCTTGACTATTTCTAACCTATGTCGACATTTCCATTGGGGTAATTTAAATGCAAGTTCTTACTATTTGTACCATCTCATGAACTTCACTGAATAATGCACATTATACACTTCACCTGATTTTTTTTTTTTTGCGTTTTTTCATATAACAAAGAAATGCAGTTCTTTAAGGCATTACTTAGGGAGATAAAGATCAATCAGAAATTTTACTAAAAGTATTTATCTATTGATATGTATATTTTAAACTTTTAAAAATCAGGAGTAGGGCTTACAGAAAGTATCTTAGTGGCATGGCCAGAAATGTTATCATTTAAATCTGGAAATTTTAAGCTTTCTCATGTATTGTGATTTAGCAAAGCATGTCTATAAATATTGCAATCAATATTTATAGAGCAATTTGTACATCTATATTTTATATGAGATCAAAGACTTATATGGAGCCAAAGGAAATTTAGAAGCAAATGATCTTCTCTTAGACATAAATAAACATCTACAATGTTGAACCTGTTTTTTTTTATGTTTATTTATTTTTGAGAGAGAGGGAGAGACAGAATCTAAAGCAGGCTCCAGGCTCTGAGCTGTCAGCACGAGCCCGACGCGGGACTGGAACTCACGAAATGCGAGATCATGACGTGAGCCGAAGTCAGATGCTCAGCTGACTGAGCCACCCAGGCGCCCCGAACCTGTTTTTTTTTTTTTTAAGTTTATTTACTTATTTTGAGAGAAAGACAGAGAGAGCCAGCAGGGGAGGGGCAGAGAGACAGTGGGAGAGAGAGAATTCCAAGCAGGCTCCACACTGTTAGCACATAGCCTGAAGCAGGGACTCGAACTCACTAACTGCGAGTTCGTGACCAGAGCTGAAACCAAGAGTCAGACACTTAACCAACCGAGTCACCCAGGTGCCCCAATGTTTAAGCTGTTTCTTAATGAAAATATATTGTTTTCATGAGATAAGATATTTAATCCAAAATTTATTTACAATAAATCTAGAAACAGCCAAATCTATAGCAACCTGGTGGTCACCTAATGGAATATTTTGAATGATTCAGTCTGATGTGATTATTAGTTACTGAAAACTCTGGAGATGTAAGTATTCTTTTTTGGTCATTTGAAAGATTACTATATGACATTTTCATTAACATTTTAAGTGGATGAACAGTGTTTACTGAAATGTGGACCTAGAGCTTTCTCAAAAAAGAATGCGTTTGTTCAAATATAATAGAAAAATCTTTTCTCCCAGAAATGGCCTTTCAATGGGCACTCTCTCAAAGGTTATCGCTTTTCTTGCTGTTACTCTTTAGTGCCAATGGTAATATCTGCATTTGTAAAAGCTGATTAGCATCTTGAGTTTTGTTGTTGTTGTTGTTGATTTTACATATTATGTGTGAGGTGGATATAATTATCCCCATTTGCAGACAAGGAAATGAAACTCAGAATATTGTGTCCAAGCACATTGTAAGTGAACCATATGTATTAGGGACACTATTAATGGCCTTCTTGGAATTGGGATGTGGGCTGGACAACTTCTGAATTCAACAAAGTAATTCAGCAGAGTTCTATAAGTTTAGACCTCAGAATTAGTAGAAAACTTTAAAAACGTGTACTTTTCTTCATTCATAAAATCTATCATTTGTTTTTTAACATTCACGTTTTGTTCAACTATCATGTGTCCCCAACTGAAAATACACAGATGATTAATACAGTCCTAACCCTTAAGAATCCAAGAGTCCACACTATATGCTAACTAATTTGGATGTAAATTTAAAAAAATAAAAAATAAAGTTAAAAAAAACCAGAATCCAAGAGTCCAAAGTGAGAGAGAGAGACACACTATAGATAAAACCATGTGACAAATATCATAATCAGCTCATTGTACAAACAAGGAGGGAAGAACTACTTTTGTCTGGTGAAGGCAGAGAAGATAATTCAGTGGAGGCGTTGGGTTGTAAAACAGAATGATTAAGGACTTATAAGCATAAGCCAGAGAAACTGGGAACAGTGTTCCAGGCAGAAGGGACACCCGACGACACTAGCATGTAAGGTGCAAATGCACTTACAAAGCTTGTCAGTAGTTTTGACTCCTTTTGGCGTTGCATCGAATAGAAGAATCTGTCTGCAATGAGACTGGAGATTTTGATTAGAGCTGGGTGGGAAAGGGACTTGTATCCCAGACTCTGGGAAGTCATCAGTTCCTCAGGCAAACAAATAACATGGTCATATTTCAAGGTTGTTCTGTGTGGGATAGACTTGAGGATACATAATGAAGACAACCAAGAAATGTAGACTATTATTAGAGTAGTATAAGAAGAGACTAAAGAGAATGTAAACTAAGTAGTAATGAAAAAAAAGTAATAACAATTATTTGACAAAATGCATGAACAGGTAGGTATTGGGCACTGATTTAACATAAGACTATTTTTTAAAAAATTAAAATGACTGATGTTTCTTCCTTAGCAACTTTCCACTAGTAGAGATAAGTAGGAGAGGCAGTAAGAATGCGTGAAGATATGCAGTCTCTTTTGGACATTAGGAGGACTTTCAAAATATATACACAGATAGTGTTCAGTGTGGCCAGCCTAAATCTGGATTTCAGAAGTGGTAGGAAGGTGTCATAAGAGTGTAGTAGTCAATGGGACTACAAACTCTATGGTACAAAAAGCAAAATCTCAGTTATTAATGACAATAATAACAACATTGATAATAATAAACAAATGCCGTGTCTGAGATTAAGTTCCTCAGAGGCAGACTCTGAGACAAGGACACAGTTATGAGTGACTTATTAAGGAAGCACCCTGGGGGAAAGTGGCAAGAGAAGGGGGAAGCAGGACAGGGAGGGTAAATAAGCCAAACAACCGAGTGATCACAGGCAAAATCCTACAAGGGGCTGCTTTGGCCTGTTGCCTGATGTTTTATTTATTATCATTATTTTTAAGTGATCTTTACACCCAATGTGGGAATCGAACTCATGACCCTGAGATCAAAAGTTACACGCTCTATCGATTGAGATAGGCAGGAGCCCCCGTAAGGGGCCTCTAAAGTTGCAATTGGTGCTTCACGGTTGTTCTCTCAGGCAAGGAAGCCTGAGAACCATGAGGACTGCTTAGAGGGCTACAAATTCACAAGCCCTCACAGTCACCTTCAGAAAAAGAGTCAGAGGAACTGGATACTGAAAGTGAAATCACAGTGGGTGGGAAGATGGGAAGGGAGAACACTAAAGGGGACAACAGCATCCACTACCATCTAACCCAGTGCTTATATCATGATTTCTTTCTAGAATATGAGGCACTATTTGATGTGAGAAGATAGTATGCAGTGGCTGAAAACTCTGGGGTAGGAATGAAGAAACTTGGCTTTTAGTCTCATCTTGGTCCGATGTAAAGGGATTGGCAAGTTTCCTGACCTCTTTAAACTATGGTTTTCAGTCTGATGAACGGATAAAACGACATCAGCCTTGCTGCCTGGGAAGTTATTTGGTGCAATGATAAAAAGCAAGAAAAATTTCAAACCTGAGCTGAAGAATCTTTTCCAAAACTTTCTTTTTTGGAATGTTATGAGTGTTAATAAACAGCAATCTTCAGGGTACCCGGCTGGCTCAGTCAGTTAAACATCCGATTTAGGCTCAGGTCATGATCTCATGGTTTGTGAGTTTGAGCCCCGCATCGGGCTGTGCACTGACAATGCGCAGCTGCTTGGGATTCTCTCTCTCTCTCCCTCTCTCTCTTCCCCTCTCCCACTTACCTTCTCCCTCCCTCTCTCAAAATAAATAAACTTCAGGGAAAAAACCAGCAATCTTTAATAAAACATATACAAATGGCAAGTGTTGTGATCAAGACCTCTCCCAAATACACGATCAATGCAAGAGTGATTTAAGAACTGGAGAAAGGGGCGCCTGGGTGGCTCAATCGGTTAAGCGTCCGACTTCAGCTCAGGTCATGATCTCGTGGTCCGTGAGTTCGAGCCCTGCGTCGGGCTCTGTGCTGACAGCTCAGAGCCTGGAGCCTGTTTCAGATTCTGTCTCCCTCTCTCTCTGACCCTCCCCCGTTCATGCTTTGTCTCTCCCTGTCTCAAAAATAAATAAAAGTTAAAAAAAAATTAAAAAAAAAGAACTGGAGAGAAATCAGCTTTATAACTAATGATTAAAATGTTTCTCCTGAACATACACTCCTGTTGTTCAAACTCAGAAGAATGGAAATTTATTTTCTTCCATAAAATAGCTAAGGACTTCACAAAAGCAAATGCAATGTTCTATCGTTTTCATGATTAAAAGTTCTTTTCATGGTTATAATTCTTCTTTTCATCCATCTTCTGTTGGTTGCAGGTTGGCTAGTTTTGTAGATACTTAATGCTGTGTGACTTTAGGGAATTCAACTCTGGATCTCAGTTTACTCATCAGCAAAATGGGAGATAATATATTTCACTAGGTCATTTCAATTGTTAAATGAGTAAAATGTCTTAAGCAATATATGGCACAGGAAAAAAGCTCTATAGTTGTGTGTGTATACAACATACACACATACCTATATACACATATAAATACAGCTATAATAAAAGATATATAATTTTTTGTATATTAGGAATTATAACTGTTCAGGGCCATAGAAGGAGTTCAATAAATATACGTTAAATGAATGGCTTAATTCTATCCTATGATTCTTTGGCTTTAAAATAAGAACAGGGTGCCTGGGTGGCTCAGTTGGTTAAGCATCTGAGTCTTGACCTTGGCTCAGGTCATGATCTCGTGGCTCGTGGCTCATGAGTTCAAGCCCCATGTTGAGCTCTGTGCTCCCAGTGGGGAACATGCCTGGGATTCTCTCTCTCTCCCTCTGTGTCTGCCCTTCCCCCACTCTCATGCACGCTTTCTCTCAAAAGTAAATAAATAAACTTTAAAAAAATATATAAATTAAATAAAATAAAATAAGAATAATTAAAGAATTAAAACCACTATCTCTTCACTTCTCCCCAAAATGACCACTATGGATTGGGTCTGGGTGTGTGATCATAAACGTCTCCTATGGATTATACAATTTGTACAGTTTATTTTTTAAAAATTAGATTCAGTATTTTGCTTTTATTTTATGTGTCACATACAGGATACAATAGTTAAAATTTCAGTTATTTAAAAAGTAGCTTCTTTTACACATAAGATGGTGCTGGGCCAATGGTCACAATAATTTAGTTAACAAGATGGCTCAGAGAATGCTAACCAAATTAGAAACATTTACAAAACTTAAAAGTTTACACGAGGCGCCCCTGGGTGGCTCAGTTGGTTAAATGACTGACTCTTGATTTTGGCTCAGGTAATGATCTCATGGTTGTAGAATCAAGCTCTGCATGGCGCTCTGAGCTGAGCTTGGAGCCTGCTCAGGATTCTCTCTCTCCTCTCTCTGCCCCTCCCTGACACACGCTCACATGTGCGTGCACTCTCTATCTCCCTCTTTCAAAATAAATAGACATTCTATTTTATTTTATTTTATTATTTTATTTTATTTTGTTTCATTTTGTTTTATTTTATTTTATGTTTATTTTTTGAGAGAGAGAGAGAGAGAGAGAGAGAGAAACTCCCAAGCAGACTCTGTCGTGTCATTGTCAGTGCAGAGACTGGCATGGGGCTCTCTCTCACAGACCATGAGATCATGACCCGAGTTGAAATCAAGAGTCAGACAATTAACCAACCAAAGCCACCCAGGCACCCCTCAAAATAAATAAACATTAAAAAAAGTTTACATGAACTTAGCTAAAGGAAATCTTTTTAAGGTGCCTCACTGCATAATATCCTATTTATGAAATATTTCATTTTGTAAATGTCATATTTTTTTTGTATTTGATAGAACCTAAAGTTTTGTTCAGCATTTCGTGGTTCCCTGTCTCTATCACTAGGTAAGACACACAGAGGAACTGGTGGTCCAGCCTTACGCTGAGAGTAGTTGGCTATCTGTGTCTCCCAAAACATCGAAGTTTTGCATTTGCTTCTAGACCAATTAAATTCTGGCAGCTATAATTAATTTTACAAAGTCTACTAAAGATCTTTGAGAATTATTTAATCATAAAATGGGACAGAATACCTAAAGTTAGAATTAAATACTATTGGTATTACGCCTATCATAAAAAAAATGCTTGCAACATGGAAGGAGCATGAAGACAGCTGGGCCACATCACAGTTCTGCTCATCCAACTTGACCATGGGTTACCAGGGATTTCAAAGCCAATGCTTTCTTATAAATGCCTTATTCCCCTACATCACCGACCTCATTGTTTAGTCTAATATACTTTCTGCTTAGCCAGTTCCATTCAGGATTTGCTAGTTGCCTCCCATTTGGCTTTGGCAATGCATTCTTGTGAATGGGTGGCATTCTGAAACGTTTCCACTTTTCTCCTGAGAAAGAATGTGAAACAGACCTAATCTAATTTTTATTCAACAGAATTCCATTTTAGTAAGCATTTAAGAAAATAACATAATACTGATAGCAATAATAGTGGCTGAAATCTATTGAGTACTTACTATGTGCCAGGCTCTATGATAAACACTGTTATTGAGTACTAACTATGTGCCAGGCACTATGATAAACACTGTACATTCATTATTTTACTTAGTAGCCATAAAAGAAAAATACTAATATTATCATCATTTTATAGATGAAGAATTGAAGCATGGAAATGGTAAGTAGTTTACTTATAGGTAATGGCAATTGGTAGAGCCAAGATTCATGCCTTCGAAAGCTGACTCCAAAATATGTAGATAGTTATGTCATGAACTTTTGGGGGCTTAAGATAAACTCATACACTGAGTGAGTAATACTGTACAATTAAATACTGTATTTTTAGTAGTCGCTACAGGCAAATTGGGGAATCAAAAGATAAATGCAAATCTGGGAAACTTCAGACAAGATGGTCAAGATTTTGCTTCTTTTAGAATTAAAAAAGATCAAGATTTAAAGGTAAGAACATTTGTGTGAAAGAACAAGATAGAAGAAGGCTGAAGCACTTCAAAGACATCAGGAAAATAGCCTGGATCTTTCTGAAGGGCCAAAGCATCAATAGCAGACAGAAATAATGAATACTTTCTTCTAGCCCAGTGGGTTTCAAATGATTTCCTAGGCCTCTAAAATTCTTGGAGTCAAGTGCCCCCATGCCTGCTTCAACTGAAACTGCTCTGCGTCCATCTGTGCCTATGTGTATACAGAAGTCCATCCCGGCAGATAGAGAGCAAGCTTAATCTGGCATCATAGCTAGTCACTTTCCTCTAATTACTTTTCTTGAAAAGTTAATAGCCATACTGAGTGTTATATGTAAGTGATGAATCACTAAATTCTACTCCTGAAACCAATGTTTTAGGAGCAATATGTTAACTAACTAGTATTTAAATAAAAAATTGAAAAAAATTACATCTGTAATGACCTTTTATCTTCTTATAGGTTTATGATTCACAGGAATAGTTTTCATGACATCATATCTTTTGATCTTTCTCCCAACTTGGAGCATAGTAGGTGTTCAGTAAATAAATAAAAGGGATCTTGCTTTCTTATTCCCCAGGAACAAGATTTCCAAACTTGCGAAACTTTATTTTCTACTATTGCCTTCCTTCTCCCGGATTAGATCTGAAAATAAGGAAATGGAGAGTACTGGGTCTCTTTCTCCCTGCTTGTAATTATTTCCTCCAATCAAGATGTAGTTTCAAGGGTGGCCAACACTGTCAATCACCCTCTACCCTCCTTTGAAACTCCTTGATTATGGGAAAGTGCTTTGCATGTAATCACTTCAATTACTCAGTAAAACTTCCTGTGTTCCTTCTGCTGTGTTTTGAATTTAGGTTTTTAAAGAGGCGTTGCTACTTTCTCCTTAGATTCTTCTAAAAGTATATTTGGAAGGAATAAAACAAAATGGTTTTTAAGTATGAGCACAGATCTAGTTGTCCAAATTAGCTTGCCCAGCCTAGACAGTCCATAGGATTGGAGCAGACATTAGGGATGGCAGAAGCATCAGAATGAGGGGCTCTTTTTGCTTCGGGTTAATCCAAGACTTCAGATTCCAGGGAGATTGCAAGCTGGGAACTTGGTAGCAGGCTGTTGCATTCGAAACCATTCATTTTGTTAGAAATTCCTCTGGCATGAACTTCTGGGGTGACTTTATGGGCGATACACTTCTCTGGCCTTGAACTTGGTTTAAAAAAAAAAGCAAAAACAAAACCAAAAATGAAAACAAATATAACAACCACAACAAAAGACCCTCTCTGCTGGACCTCCCAGTGTAGGGAACGACAGCTTCAAAAAGAGATTCTCTGTTGATCTTTGAGGGCTAGGACCTGCTCTATGATATTATAGTCATTATGTTGGCAAAGTCTGCAAAGGAAACTGCGAAGGTCCCGCTCACAGTGGTGGTGGTGGTGGTGGTGGTGGTGGTGGTGTTTACAGGATGGGGTGAGGACTCCCTTCCCAACTGGCTCGTTGATTGTGGTCCTTTCAGAATAACCAGTCACTCACATCACACAGTGCCAGGAGTCAAAGATTTCTTCATGTAAACCTCTGCACCCTTAGAAACTCAATCATTGGCAGGGTGATGAAGTCTTGGTTTCACATTCAGTATTATATCCTCCTCTCATTTGAAGATTCACTCGACTACGCTAGCATCATGTGAAAATAAATACATGCATTTATTAAGCACCTATCATATTCTAAGAAGTGTGCTATGCACTGGTGAGACTGAAATGCATGAGATCTGGCTTTGACCTCCAGAAGATCACAGTTTAATGGAGAAGATTCTTCTAATAATATGCTTTGAATCCTCCTTCTACCTTACCCTGAACTTCGACTCTCATTCCCAAGGAGCCCTGTGGTGGAGCAAGAATCACATGGTACTTGAACTGCCAAGACTCTGTTCTCATGACAGTTTCTGTCTCCTCTAACCTTCTCTACACTAAATCTCCAGGCTCTATGCTCCAGTATCCCAACTGTAACTTGCTTGATGTGAGACAGCTAAAGGCAGAAGAATTCTGAATTTTCCAATTAGCATCCAAAGATTAGTGCAAAATTCAAGTGGGAAGAGATGAGAATTTGTGTCAGATGATGACATGGGGAATATGAGGGGGAAAATATTGGCAAAATGTTTTATATCACCTGTACTCTCCTATATTAATTACTTTAGTTCCATAATCAAAAGGGCACAGGTTACTTAACACCCATTAATTATTTGTTAATTTCTTTTTATGTGATATCTTCCCCTTATTCTTTACAAAAACCTTGTGAAGCAAATACCTTTTTTATTTTATGGATTCTCTTTTTATATGGTGGAGGATATTAAAATAGGCTGTCATATTTCTGATACTCTAGTGATTAAGTAGTGGGCCACGTTTTAAATTTGTTTTTCTCCTTCTCAAACCCATGCTATATCCACTAGATAAAAATTATCCAGAGATAATTTCTGCTCTGTTTCTCACCTGTTTTACAGGGGAGAAATTATGTTTTAAGGAAATCATATAACTGGTGTAGGTTGACATACCCAGGAAGGTAAGAAGAAAGAGACAAGAGAGCATCTTAGAATAATGGCCAACGCTTCCTGAAAAGGACGTAAGTCTCAGCTAATTCAAGATTCTGAATCTGGTGATCTGAAACTGGTAATGTCAATGAAAACACTGTAAAGTTAAAAGGGACAGCAGGTTTAAAGAAGAAGTTAATATGGTGGTCTGTTAAACTGACTCTGAATTGATATCCAAATATTCATTGAGATGACCAAAAGGTGACTGAAAATAATTGAGAGGGTAGGTCAGGTGATGGGCTTATTCTGGAAACATAGCTTTAAAATCATGCCTCCTGCTTCCTCTGCCTGAAATTCCCTGTCCCAGATTTTTCAGAACTATTTCCTTAGGATATTCTGGTCTTGTCACCCCTCCCACTTAGTCTTCCCTAGCCCAAACTAAATTTTCCATCCCTACGTACCCCACCATTCTAATGTATCATTGTGCTTGATGTTCTTTATAGCCCTTTTATTTGAAATAAACTTAGTCATTATTTATTTACTTGTTTGCTGTCCTCTCCCACTAAAATGTCATCTCCAGATCACCAGAGACCTTTGTCTATCTTGTCACCAATGTATCTTCAGAGCCTAGAACTATTATTGGCAGAAAGTAGGTGCCCGATAAAGTTTTTTTATGTTAATTTTTTTATTTTGAGAGAGAGAGAGAGAGAGAAGGAGAGAGAGCACGAGTGGAGGAAGGGCAGAGAGAGGGGGAGAGAGAATCCCAAGCATTCTGCATTGTCAGTGCAGAACCCAATGCGGGGCTCGACCTCACTACCCGGAGATCATGACCTCAGCTAATATCAAGAGTTGCCTACTTAACTGAGCCGCCCAGGCGCCCTGACACTTGATAAGTTTTTATAGAAAAAAAAATGTAAAAGAAAGAAGAAATGAATGTACATAATTCAACTGAAATGTTGAGTTACATACTGAGAATTCATAATTTAATGAAGCATATTACTCATCATTAAGGAGGTAAGGCCTGACAATTGAACAATTTTCTGAGGGAAGGTATTTAGGCATAAGAACAGAATGAAGGACTAAACCCTAGAGAGCAGACAAAGGTACGATGTGCAATGGAAGAGAAAAATGGAAGCAATGGTAAAATTATCATGGACACCTAAGTGAGAAAAATGCTTGTGCTATAAGAAAATTTTCTGGCTACTTGCAGACATCATAAAAAATATGCAGGACCTACTTAGATGCTAATTTGTTAACTGTACTTTTGGTTCCAATCAAAGATGAGTAATAAGTTAAAAATTTACAGTATTTTTGCTTTTGACTTCAAACATTCCTAACGTGTTTCTATGGTGATATTTTTAATACAAATTTGCATGTGCTCTTTATATCATATTTGTATAACATAATGAATATATAGTAACAATAGAAAAGAGTATAATACTATGTGCAACTTCTGAACAGTTAAGTGGAATTGTCCTTCTCTCTATCAGAACACAGTATTTGGTCTGTTATACATTACCATCGTCCTCTGAAATCAGTGGCCTTATTTGGAGTTAAGTGTAACATTAGTGGTAGTTCGATAGCTGGAAAAGATTAGCAAAAATGAAAACAATATTTCTCTTGGCAGAAAATTAAAATTACATTTTAATTATTACCATTTAAATTTTATTTTAGTGAAACCTATACTCAATCTGTAACTCATGGGGTAATTATATACTGAACAGTTTAGTCTCCAAATTTGTTTGAGTTTTGACTATTTTATCTTGAATGTCTTTGTTGTTATGATATATTTAATAGGAGGTAAAAAGTTGACTTCTCTTTGTTTTTATTTTAAGAATGAAAGTAAAATAATTTATAAAACGATTCATTTGTTTCCAGAAGTTATTTTCCTTCCTGTCATTAAAAATAATCAGTTTAAATTGTAGATCCACCTGAAAAATCCATATCCTCTGTTTACAGGACTACACGCTATATAGACTTTTAATCACAGTCGCAGAGAATTAGGCTAATCATGAAAACAATTAATGTACCGCATTAATAAACCCTTGGGGAATTTATACCCTACTGAAAAAGTTTTTCATTCTTAAGTCAAATATCAATATATTTATATATTAAAATGGATTTGTCTTTGAAAATTGTTCCACCACCAGAAATCCTTAATGAATAGTATCCAAATTTTTGTAAGTAAAAGTAAACAGTTTTGGGGAGATGAACTGTTAAGAATAATGACAACAAACCACCCATTACTTTAAAGACTAATTGTGAATTTACTACTTGTAATTTCTCTGCACACATTCTGGCTGTGTAAATATATATTCACATAAGTGCATTTATTTTTCCTTAATATTTTCTTAATTTCTTAATAAGGAAATTAAAGAATGGGAAGTGAAATGCATTTTATTTCCATAACGATTATGAAAGACTTCTTATCCACTGCTTCATTATTTTGAAGTAGCCACAGTCTGAGGTTCTACCCCTAAAGTCCGCTAAGCCAACATGATCCGAGAGTGATTTACCAAGTACTATATAAATTCAAGACGCAGGTAAAAACAAATGTAAGGCTTCCGCATGGGTGACAGCATCATCTAGCTCATATGCTTATCTTCATCTTGCTCCCTCATTTTCTTGACACATATTTTTACCTCAGTAAGATTTTGACTGCATCTGCCAGAATGAGCAGAACTCAGTCTGCAGTAAATCTGTTTTAGAACTTTATTAAAAAAAAAAGGAATGGTAAATATATGACAGATAAATACTAAAGGAACTCATTATTCTACCAGTTAGCTGCAACCTGCTTTCCTCTGCTGTTTAGCTTTTCAAGAGGTTCTTTTTCTTGCTCATTTTAAATTTTATTCTGAAATATGGTTCCCCCCCCCCCCCCCACAGGCATTCTGCCAAACCTTAATAAATTTAGTGAGGTCTGACAAGTCTGTTTATATTTTTGTGAACTATGAAGATCGGGGGTTCCTGGAGTAGATGTGAAAAGAGTGTAAGGTGTCATTTAGTTAATTTAAAACACATTATTGGACAGTTATCCTTGATCCTAACAGTATCATAATTAAATTTCATTCCATTTGAAAAACAAGGCCTCTGGTTTTAAATGTGGGTAAATATTTCAAAAGCTTTTCTTTGTGATTTATGGATACTTTTGTATAGTTCTTTTGACTTTCATGTTCCAAATGACTTTTCCTTAATAATATGTATTTTTTTTCTAGTTATGGTGGATTTCAATTGTGAAAAAAAAGATAAAAATCCTATGACCAAATATTTATCGGTAAATATTACATAATCAAATTACATGTAAATATATGGGCTGACATAACCTTATAAGCATGAGTTAAAGAATGGATTACATGGGAAAATAACACTTTAAAATTACTGCATTTATGAGGATTTATTATGTGGGAATAGTTTTACTACATTGTTTTAATACTGCTATAAAATATATTTATGTACATTTTATATTTTACTGTTCCTAAAAATCCACAAACTATGTAAGAGAAGTTTCACAAGGCTGCTTGAAGAAGTGATTCTGAGTGGGCACTGAGAGACCACAGTGACCAAAATGTGAAGAAAGAAAATTTACATCTGGACAGAAATAGTATGCTTTGCTCCCCACAGTACCCACCCGAGGGGGTTGTTATGAGAATTAAATGGTATGATGCTATACAGAATTCTTTCCCAGTTCTGGACATAGAATAGCCTGTCAATAGATGGCAGATTCTGCATTAAAAGAAGTGAATCCAATTGACATCTCTTTAATTTTGAATTCATGAGCAGAGAGAAGCTGAGTTGTATTCTGTGTGGACTGGATCATGTTTATGGGGTTCCATTCTGCTCTGACCTTGAACAAAAGTAAGAGCTGAAAATGAGTAGCTGAAAGGACTGGGATGAGGTTCCTCAGTTGAAGAAGTGGCATACACCTTCAGGTATTTAAAAGGGAAGTCTAATTCTCCTCAACTCTGAAAGGCAGAATCAGGACCAAATCCATGAAAATTATAAGGTGGTAGATTTCAGAGCAGTATGAATGAAGGAGAACTCTCTAACAGTACAAATGCTCGACAGCAGAAAGGACTACCTAAAATGATAGCAGATTTCATTTTTTAAAATTTTCTTATGTTTATTCATTTTTGAAAGACAGAGAGAGACAGAGCACAAGCAGTGGTGGGGTGGAGAGAGAGGAGGGGACACAGAATCTGAAGCAGGCTCCAGGCTCTGAGCTGTCAGCATAGAGCCTGACACGGGGCTCACGCTCATGAACCACAAGATCACGACCTGAGTTGAAGTCGGATGCTCAACCGACTGAACCACCCAGGTGTCCCGCTAATGGATTTCTTTGAAGAAGTCAGAGAAGACGAGTGTCTACTAGCTGAAGGTGTCGCTCACAGCAGTGGATAACTAGCATTTTAGAATCAATGTTTTATTTCAGTGTCCAAGAAACTTGTAACCACTAATAGGGTTCAGAAGAAATGGAAGGTTATACAGATGTATACAGGGCATGGGGCAGACGAGTAATGATTAAGAGAAGTGACTGATCCATACTGTCACCTACCAAATGGAGAAATCAGTTATGTTATTAAGGAACAGATTTCTCCCCATTTTCTTCATTTAATCAAATTCAAATTAGAGGAAAACCTGTATCCTCTGTTGTAGACTGCTATGCAGAACTTTACTTTTCTTCTTCTTCTTCTTCTTCTTCTTCTTTTTTATTTCTTTTTTCTTGCTGTAGGTTGGTGACATAGGTTTGGATTCCAATCCTACACTTGCATGTACTAAATGTATGTAGTAAAACTCAGTACTTCATCTATAAAGTGGAGGTAATAATAGTACTTGCCTATACATTTGTCATGAGGATTTACAAAAATATTCACAAAAATATGGGATATGCTTAAACTAGGGCTCTGATAAATGTCAACTATTATTCAAGCTCTGAGTTAATGTATTTAAATAATTTACAGCAAAATCAATAAGGGAGATAAGTTGGTGATTTCCCATGCACACTTCTAAATGAAGATGGTATTTATAATTACTTTTAAAATGTTTATTTATTTATTTTGAGAGAGAGAGAGAAAGGCAGAGAGAGGGAGAGAGAGAATCCCATGGATTCAATTCCATAGGACTCAATCTCATGAACCATGAGATCATGACTGGAGCCGAAATCAAGAGTCAGACTCTTAATCAACTGAGCCACCCAGGTGCCCCTATGTATTTTCAAATTAAAAAATACATATATGTATATAATGAAAAAAAATATATATAAAATGAAAAGAAGAAACTGTAAGCAGTTGAAGAAACTGTAAGCAGATGAATATCACTGATTATCCATCACAGTGACCAAAAAGTAGGATACCTGAGGAAGAAAGAAAGAGGTTAAAACCCAGTTCTGCTTATTTAAGAGTTTAAAAATCATGGGAAAAATAAAAGAAGAATGGAAATATAAAGTTAAATGTAAAAAATACTTGACATAAATTTATATATCTCTAGTGGCTCTCTCAGGTTATCATTGTTAGGCTTATTGGTAGAAGATAATTTCTCCTTTGGATGGAGATCATGTCTCCTATTTCTTTGTATGATCTCATATCTATTAGTACATTGGGCACTCAAAGATTATTAATGTCATTTCCCAGCAGGTGCAAGATTTGGAGTAGGTTTTAACATATGATTTATGTTTGTAATAAGATGTGTAAATACAACAGCCATCCAAGAAATAGTAAATGGGCCAATGAGGTGGGGGGGGCAGACAAAAATACTTTCAATTACCCACTTTACACTCATAGGTCCTACAGGATGTAGGCCAGGATTTTTAGCAAAATCCATCTGTGGTTGACAGACTTTGTGTAATTCCTCTAACTATTTTTCTGCTCCTTTTAAATAAATTATTTGGCAATTTTTTTTTGTACTGCTACATCAATTTTTCAGTTACATTTTGCACAAGAATTTGGATTTGCATCCCAGAGGAGGCCTTGGGAAGACTTAGGGTATCAGATAAACTTGAACTGGAGGAGTGCCAGGCATATAAAAGAGCCTCCAACAAGGATAATACTAGTTGTAAAATCCTCCTTCCTTAGGAAACTGAACAGATAAAGGAAAAGACAGTTTTGCAACTTCCCCTTTCAAAGATACAGATCTCTGTCTTTCAAAACAGCACTATTGTTTGCTAATCTTCCTGCAATGTCAAGTGTAATTTTGGTGCTTTCTTCTGATTACTTGAATAAACAGCACATTGCAAAATATTTCTCTGGGACAGCAGTTAATGCATCATTACACAGGGCAAGACAGAAACCACTATGAGATTAAGATTGCCATCACAACCTAATCAGTAGAAATAATTTTTAAAAACTTCCTTATTGTATCATTCAGCCAAAATTTCTTGAATACTTGCTAAATGGAAAGCATAGAAATAGGTAATTTGAAAGACACAGGGGAATGTAAGGCTTAACTTCTACCTTTAAGGAGCTTATAGACTACTCAGGGAGCTAAGACAACATGTGTGCATGGATTGTTATTGCTGTTGTAATCACTACTACAGACTTGGTGACTTAAAACAATGCAAATTTATTATCTTTTGTTAGTGCAGGTCACACGTCTGCCATGGGTCTCACTAGGAAAAAATAAAGATGATGGCCTATCGGTGTTCCTTCTGGGGGTTCCCAGGGAAAATCTGTTCCCTTGCCTTTTTCATCTTCAAGAAGCTGCCCCAGTCCTTAGCTTATGGCCCCCTCTCCTCATCTTCAAAGTTCGCAATTAGCATTTCTCTGAACTTTCTTCAGTCCTCATAGCAAAGTCTCTCTGAACACAGCTTGGAAAGGTTTGGAAAGGTTCTCTGATGTAAAGGACTCATATGATGAGGGAAAGCCCACCTTACCAACCCAGGATAATCTCCCATTTCAAAGTTTTCACCTTAAACACATACACCAAGTCCCTTTTGCTGTGTAAGGTAACATTCATCATATCAAGCAAATGGGACAAGGGCAACTTTGGGGATCATTCTTCTGCCTACCACAACATATAAAATCACTGTAATATCTGTACACCTAGCAGAGTGCTCATAGAAAGTTACACACAGCAATTTATTAAAGATATAAGGAAAGCGTATTTAGGTTTTAGGAAATACACAGCACTTGTATATAGTTTTATACATGGTTATAGAAATATCTCATTGTTTGAAGTCAAAAGATTTCAAGTCAAAAGACTTAAACGTATCATTTTAGAATTTCTTTTAAACATATGCTTATAAATGTATTATTAGGCATTGTTATAATTATCAATTCTAACATTAATGCATGTTAGTAGCTCCTCAGCCTTGCTATTACAAGTTATATACTATTAAGCTGATATTTTTTAGAGCTGAAATCAATCTCAGTAGAGCATCAGTGGACATGGATCTTGGGTTTTGTCTTAAATCAACGTCTAAAGATGTGTGTCATTGAATAGGGGATCTTTGAGAGTTCTGGAAAAGTAGATCTTTGTTTTTAATTTCAATTTTTTCTTTTGTAAGTTGGATGACTTTGGGTCAATTACAAATCTTAGCAGTCCACTAGTTGGGAAACTGGTATTCCTTAGAGTAGTTTTGGTGTTTTTGACCAAGAGATTTCATTTATGCATTCATGTGTGTGTATATGTGTATGTGCATACAATTAAATGTAAATTTACTACTATCTTGTCATGCTGCTTGAAGAGAAACATCACACACTTTGGGTTATTAAGGGAAAATTAATAAAGCCTATCCAGAGTCTAAATAGCTTTTAGTTGTTACTAGGATGTTCTAGACACTGCTTGCTATAAAGTGCAAGGGGGCAATATCTCTTTAATTGTGTACTCTATAGACTTGAATGTCAAATGAGAGGCTAGCTTGAATGATTTGGAAATAGGAAAAAGTTAATATTTTATCATTGAGAGATTGAGTCCATAAGGATTTTTTGGATGAAGCGTGTTGATACTCAATCTTTTTTTTTTAATTTTTTTTGTTAACATTTATCTATTTTTGAGACAGAGATAGAGCATGAACAGGGGAGGGGCAGATAGAGAGGGAGACACAGAATCAGAAGCAGGCTCCAGGCTCTGAGCCATCATCCCAGAGCCCGACATGGGGCTTGAACTCACGGACCGCAAGATCATGACCTGAGCTGAAGTCGGACACTTAACCGACTGAGCCACCTAGGCGCTCTGATACTCAATCTTTAAAAAAAAATATTTTTTCAATGTTTTACTTGTTTTTGAGGGGGGGAGGGCCAGAGAAAGGGAGACATAGAATCCAAAACAGGCTCCAGGCTCTGAACTGTCAGCACAGAGCCTGATGTGGGGCTTGAACCCATGAACCATGAGATCATGATCTGAGCCAGTCAGTCACTTAACTGACTGAGCCACCCAGGTGCCCCGATACTCAATCTTTTTAACTGATTTAATGGAACAAAACATAAACACTATTAATTTCTGTATGCTATATTTCACTTAAGTAACTTCAAGAAAATTATTTTAATGACATGAGTCCACACAAGAATCTAATGCAAAGTTGATCATGTCCCAAATTTTATATTTTAAAATATCAGAATTTTTTACTTATATGTAATTTTTCTTTTTTTTTAATTTATTTTATTTTATTTTTTTTTTATGAAATTTATTGACAAATTGGTTTCCATACAACACCCAGTGCTCATCCCAAAAGGTGCCCTCCTCAATACCCATCACCCACCCTCTCCTCCCTCCCACCCCCCATCAACCCTCAGTTTGTTCTCAGTTTTTAACAGTCTCTTATGCTTTGGCTCTCTCCCATTCTAACCTCTTTTTTTTTTTTTTTTTCCTTCCCCTCCCCCATGGGTTCCTGTTAAGTTTCTCAGGATCCACATAAGAGTGAAACCATATGGTATCTGTCTTTCTCTGTATGGCTTATTTCACTTAGCATCACACTCTCCAGTTCCATCCATGTTGCTACAAAAGGCCATATTTCATTTTTTCTCATTGCCACGTAATATTCCATTGTGTATATAAACCACAATTTCTTTATCCATTCATCAGTTGATGGACATTTAGGCTCTTTCCATAATTTGGCTATTGTTGAGAGTGCTGCTATGAACATTGGGGTACAAGTGGCCCTATGCATCAGTACTCCTGTATCCCTTGGATAAATTCCTAGCAGTGCTATTGCTGGGTCATAGGGTAGGTCTATTTTTAATTTTCTGAGGAACCTCCACACTGCTTTCCAGAGCGGCTGCACCAATTTGCATTCCCACCAACAGTGCAAGAGGGTTCTCGTTTCTCCACATCCTCTCCAGCATCTATAGTCTCCTGATTTGTTCATTTTGGCCACTCTGACTGGCGTGAGGTGATACCTGAGTGTGGTTTTGATTTGTATTTCCCTGATAAGGAGCGACGCTGAACATCTTTTCATGTGCCTGTTGGCCATCCGGATGTCTTCTTTAGAGAAGTGTCTATTCATGTTTTCTGCCCATTTCTTCACTGGGTTATTTGTTTTTCGGGTGTGGAGTTTGGTGAGCTCTTTATAGATTTTGGATACTAGCCCTTTGTCCGATATGTCATTTGCGAATATCTTTTCCCATTCCGTTGGTTGCCTTTTAGTTTTGTTGGTTGTTTCCTTGGCTGTGCAGAAGCTTTTTATCTTCATAAGGTCCCAGTAATTCACTTTTGCTTTTAATTCCCTTGCCTTTGGGGATGTGTCGAGTAAGAGATTGCTACGGCTGAGGTCAGAGAGGTCTTTTCCTGCTTTCTCCTCTAAGGTTTTGATGGTTTCCTGTCTCACATTTAGGTCCTTTATCCATTTTGAGTTTATTTTTGTGAATGGTGTGAGAAAGTGGTCTAGTTTCAACCTTCTGCATGTTGCTGTCCAGTTCTCCCAGCACCATTTGTTAAAGAGGCTGTCTTTTTTCCATTGGATGTTCTTTCCTGCTTTGTCAAAGATGAGTTGGCCATACGTTTGTGGGTCTAGTTCTGGGGTTTCTATTCTATTCCATTGGTCTATGTGTCTGTTTTTGTGCCAATACCATGCTGTCTTGATGATGACAGCTTTGTAGTAGAGGCTAATGTCTGGGGTTGTGATGCCTCCTGCTTTGGTCTTCTTCAAAATTCCTTTGGCTATTCGGGGCCTTTTGTGGTTCCATATGAATTTTAGGATTGCTTGTTCTAGTTTCGAGAAGAATGCTGGTGCAATTTTGATTGGGATTGCATTGAATGTGTAGATAGCTTTGGGTAGTATATGTAATTTTTCAATAGCAATATTTTATCACATGGAATTCTGTGGTTTTTCTGCTTCTCTAGATTAGTTAATACACAGATGCAGCTGGAAAATTTAAATTCATATTTAGTGTCACTGAAAATGTATTGTAAAATAATAACAAAATATTAGATTAAATAATTGTTAAACACTAGGGGTTTCCTAATACCATTATGCCAAGAGTATATCTTCACTTTGCCTTTCAATTTAGGTATTTTCTGTTGAGATATTAAGTGACCAAAAGAGTATCTTAAATATTTCAGTACCAATAAGGATAATAATAACTAAAATTATATTGGGTTCCTAAATATTTCCCACATGCTTTGTATGACTATTAATCAATCATTACTGTAATTAATAATTATAAAATAAATATAATTATTGATCACTGTCACACCCTTGTTATAATTATTTTGCAGATGAGTAAAGTAAATTACTTGTCCAGGTTTTCTCAGTTAGTAATGGTATAATTAGGGCTTGAACAAGTTGGTTTTGACTTTATCGCTTTGCATGCATTAGGAAAATTAAATAAAGTCATAACCAGATGTGTTATATCATAGGGCATTAAAGCTATGTATTGTACAAAAATCCTGAATGAAGAATTAAGCAAGACACTATGTTTTCTTCTGATAAGTAACTCTTAGGATGCTGAGTAAACCACAAGGCTTATAGCACTTTGGGGAGCTGGAAATGTATTTCTGAGGAAAAGGGAAAGAAAACTTGGAAAAAATATTAGTATGCTTTTAAACATAAGAAATGCTAGGATGAATATATTATCTTGGGGGTAGACAGAGATAGCTAAAGAAAATATTTTATTTACTTTTAAGAGAAGGCTGTAACCACTCTTATTCATATAAACAAACAAACAAATACACTAACCATGCAAAAGAGACTCAGAAAACTCTATGACATTTTTTTCTTTTATCCGGACAAATAAAAAGTAAGTTTAAGATAGTTATAATCTGGTGTTCTTCGTTGTGGGTGTTCTGCTAAATGTCATCACCTAGTCAATATATGAGGCATAATTCTGTTTTAGAGTTGCAGGGTGAGAACATTTTGTTCATTTTAGAGTTCATTTTTCTCTCTTTATTCAGAATTAGATTGAAACATTTAACAACATACTTCATCTGTCCTTTAAGCTTGGCAATTTCCATAACTTTGCTATTTTTTCCCTAACATTATTGTGAATTATAAAAGCATACAAATATAGCAAGATTAATTAAGGAATACAGACAGTTTCAGGAACCATGAATTTGCGTCTTCATATTCAATACTACATGGCTAGAGAACAGTAATGTTTCTGATGGATTTGATAATCCCTTGGCTCTATAAGTCTCCAGGAATCCAATGAGTGCAAATACTCCCAAACTCGAGAGGTAAGAAGTCAGCCAAAGACCCTACCACTCACAATGAGGAGTCCCAGGCTTTAGATTAAGAATTTAAGTATAAGATTAAAAAAAAAAAACCTAAACCATACTGCCTTTTAAACAAACTAGATCATTTAAACAAACTAGTTTTAAACAAACTTAGTCATTTAAAAAAATCCCCCAGGTTCTTATGTTACATGGGGCCATGCTATCATGGCAGTAAGTAGCATTTTAAGTAATTCATGAGTAGGGCCAATAGACCAGATGATATATAATGTCATATGTTATAAAGACCCCCCCCCCATACACATATACAGGCTTACACATTCACACAAAAGCAGTGCTCCACCAGGTGAAGCCTTTTTCTCTCAAGTCTGAAATGTAATTCCTGGTGTTGAGTGCCATCTGGTAAATGGAGTTGCCCTCAGATATCCCCAAGACCACAATAAACATGCAACATGTACATATAATAAAAGGGAAACCTCAATTTTATTGTGTGGCTTTTAAGATGCTAAATAAATGGATTAAACAGTTGCTTTGAAAAGTACCTTATTGTGAATATTCCTTTTTTCTTACACTAATGATTTTATCCTTGTTGGATTCTCAACTCAGAAAAAAGCAATCCATTCCCCAAGTTCATACATTTTACTAATATGCCAGTGTCCAACATGCCAGGTGTGGAATGCTTAAGCTTTATAAGTTTGGGGGCACTGCAGATTTAACAAAGCAGCCAACACCTGGAAATACATAAAAGCTGGCCTCTAAGCACAAGGTGATGAGTGTTAGTTAACTAGGCCCCCTGGATTCAGAGAAAGGCCCCTCATGGCTCAGAAAAGAAAACTAAAAAGGCAGCATCACAGAGTTTAGTTTTAGCTCAGATTTCCTGGTGTTCTCAAGGCCTGTCTTCTCTATTCCCAAAAGTCAAGACACAGCTTTAGTTATGACTATCCTTTTGATTTTTGGATAATTTATTTT
Organism: Prionailurus viverrinus; assembly: GCF_022837055.1. Taxonomy (NCBI): domain Eukaryota; kingdom Metazoa; phylum Chordata; class Mammalia; order Carnivora; family Felidae; genus Prionailurus; species Prionailurus viverrinus. Next base: position 86,376,770 of record NC_062562.1, on the reverse strand, counting down.
AATCTGTACCACACTATCGCCTTATAGAGACATTGATGAACTGCATGGAAAAAAATGCTGATCTCTGCATAAGTGTATATGATATATTTCTAGAGAAAAGATAACCCCGCTTTTTTATTCACTTGACAATTCCTACCTTGTGATGAGGCACTTTAACTATTACTGTCACTTTCCTGGATGTTGCTTTATGGTCTCACCACAAACTCTGCAACAGATTTCCTGGGAGTGTGGCAAAAGTCATGCATGAGTGAGTGGCTGAGTCTATGATTTGATTGAGTAAACATTAGAGTCTGTTGAATTTAAAAAAATAAAGAAAAAACTACATTATGTCTATAATGTGTCCTAAAGTCCTGTCTATTGTTTTCCATTAGGTCATTTTTTTATGTTATAGGCAAAGACTTGCCACAGTCTCAGGACCCTATGTTGGAAAGTACAGATTGTATCCAATTCCATGGAAGACAGATGTTTTGTTAAAAATACCTATTTTACTAAGATTTTTCTCACGACCAATTTTTCTGTGCTTGTGTCTATACTTACTCTTCAAACAATGAGCTGTCTTCAGTCATAGTTACTTTATGTTCAAAAGACAAATTATTATTATTATTTTTTTAAATTTTTTTCAACGTTTATTTATTTTTGGGACAGAGAGAGACAGAGCATGAACGGGGGAGGGGCAGAGAGAGAGGGAGACACAGAATCGGAAACAGGCTCCAGGCTCTGAGCCATCAGCCCAGAGCCTGACGCGGGGCTCGAACTCACGGACCGTGAGATCGTGACCTGGCTGAAGTCGGTCGCTTAACCGACTGCGCCACCCAGGCGCCCCTCAAAAGACAAATTAATTGAAATCCTGTTATTCGTGTTCAAACTATGTAAAATGTGAATAGAAAGAAGGGGGAATTTCAAACTAAATGTCATCAATATACAGATTACTCTTCAGTGTTCTCTTTTTATTACATCTTTAACATTGTCTTGCTGTGTTCCTCTTGTTGAGCCTATAATCACATTTAGATGGCATTTATATTAATCATCTTAGACTAGATCAACATTATCTAATAGAACTTTTGGCAATGATGGAAATATTCTATATTTGCATTGTCCGCTAAGAGATCCACTAGCCACACACATTTCTCTATTAAGAACTTGGAACACAGCTAGTGCAACTTTAAAGTGTAGTTTTAATTTTACTTAATTTAAGTTTGAATTTACATAAGTGCTTTGAGGCTATCATACTGACAGCATGGATGTGGGCTTTGTGGGACCATTGTACTCACTCTTGAACAATTTTTTCAAATGAATATGCCACCATACCTGTTTGTTTCATTTTTTTGATTCTGCTTTATGTATTTAAAAACACTATTTACCTGAGGGCACCTGGGTGTCTCAGTCACGTAAGCGTCTGATTCTTGATGCCAGCTCAGGTCATGATCTCACAGGTTGTGAGTCCCAGCCTGCAGAGCCTGCTTGGGATTCTGTCTCATCTTCACTATGCCCCTCCCCCTGCTCGTTTCTCTCTCTCTCTGTCTTTCTCTCTCTGTCTCACCCTCTCCCTCCCTCCCTCTCTCTCTCAAAATAAATAAACAAAAAAATTAAAAAAACCTGCTATTTATATGATCCAAAGTTTTAGTTGAACCACCGTTCAGTGCTGGACATTAGATACATTTTTACTTGTTTATTTATTTATTTATTTATTTATTTATTTATTTATTTAAACTTGTTTTATTTATTTATTTTTTTAAGTTTATATCTAAATTAGTTAGCATATAGTGCAACAATGATTTCAGGAGTAGATTCCTTAGTGCCCCTTACCCATTTAGCCCGTTCTCCCTCCCATAACCCCTCCTGTAACCCTCAGTTTGTTCTCCATATTTCTGAGTCTCTTATGTTTTGTCTCCCTCCCTGTTTTTATATTACTTTTGTTTCCCTTCCCTTATGTTCATCTATTTTGTCTCTTAAAGTCCTCGTATGAGTGAAGTCATATGATTTTTGTCTTTCTCTGACTAATTTCACTTAGCATAATACCCTCCAGCCCCATTCACATAGTTGCAAATGGTGAGGTTTCATTCTTTTTGATTGCTGAGTAATACTCCATTATATATATATATATATATATATATATATATATGCACACCACATCTTCTTTATCCATTCCTCCATTGATGGACATTTGGGCTCTTTCCATACTTTGGCTATTGTTGATAGTGCTGCTATAAACATGGGGGTGCATGTGTCCCTTCGAAACAGCACACCTGTATCCTCTGGATAAATACCTAGTAGTGCAATTGCTAGGTCATAGGGTAGTTCTATTTTTAATTTTTTGAGGAACCTCCATACTGTTTTCCAGAGTGGCTGCACCAGCTTGCATTCCCATAGACACACTTTTAAATTCTGTTTTCTGAACATCAATTACCCAATAACAATTTTCTATCCTTGGAATATATATTTCTTCTTCATTAGGAGCTCCTATTAAAGAAACCTGTGTCTGAGTCCATTTGGGCTGCTACAACAAAATGCTACAGAATGGGCGGCATACAAACAAAAGAAATTTATTTCCTACAGTTCTGGATGCTCAACGTTGGAGATCAGGGCACCAGTGGATTCAGTCTGGTGAGGGCCCATTTTCTGGTTCATAGATGGTGCATTGCTGTGTCCTCACATGGTGGAAGAGGCAAGGGGGGAGTCCCCTTTCTGGGGACTCTTTTTACAGACACTAATCCCATTCACAAGGGCTCCACCCAAAGCCCCTACCTCCTAATACTATCATCTCTGGGCATTAGGATTTCAGTGTCTGCACTTCAGGGGAACACAGACATTCAGATGATTGCACCTTGGACTTAAGTCAAGGCAAATTAATGTGTTGACTAACATTTTATACACACACCCTGAAATGAGCTATATTATGTAAAGGAAATTAATACAAATTACAGTGAATTTTGCAATATTTCCTACATTAAACGTAGTCAACATGAATTATTCAGTGGTGAGGCCTATAGATGACAAATTACCATTTAGAGGGAGGAACAAATAAGGAAGGAAAGAATGAGAAAATAAGGTTGCATGGGAAAGATAAGCAATACCAAAAATTATGCAGGTGCTTCTTTCTCAGATGTGGAAGGTAAGAATTGTATGATGACCATGAAAGACTTTGGGTAAGTAGAATAATCACATTTTAAAGCTGGGACGGATGTTGGAAATCTCTTAAGCTAGATTTCTGTCAATGTGGAGACTTGATACCTGGACAGCTGTGGCTTTGAGTCACATTTTATTAACAGTTTAACCTCATGCTAGTTACATATCACCTCCAAATCTCACTTTCTTTACCTATAAATCAGTGACCATAAAAATGCATACCTGTTAGATATATATATATCTTTTTTTAAGTGGGGGGGGGGTGGCTAAGTGAGATAATACATTTGAGATTTGGCACATAGTGTCCCATTTCTATGGTAGGGAAACTGAGATATGAGTTTAATTAATTTTCTCAATTAGTGACACATTTTATGAGATAACTGGGATCCGAAGCCAAGTATATGACTAAACTGAGTCCATGGGAGTAGAAGCGCTAAACAGAATGACACCACACATGTGCCAGTCACTTAACAAGTTAAATGATGAGTCCAAGAGCACACAACTCATCGGTGGTCTGCAAAGTACAAGGTCATATCAGCTTCTTCCCCATTTACAAATGTAAACATCACTTGTGCTTAAGAAACATGGGGTTTGTGAAGATAGAATGTTTTAAACTACGTGCAGCCTTTTCCCATTCAATCCGTCTAGTGTACATGGTTTACGAGAGACCTTGATCTTAGATTTAAAATGATATTATATTGGCAATGAGTATTCATCCTGTATTTAAGTAATTACACAGACTGTAGCAGTTAAAATATTTTCCTTGCAAGATTCTCTGATTCATCAAAACATTTTCAGATACATTTTGGGGGATTTGTATGAACAGTTTAACACCTACGGAGTATAAAGGTAATAGCAAGGGATGGGCAAATCACCATTACTATAATTTAGAAAGAACAAAGAGAATGTGTTATCAAGACAAAGTAAAATAATAGCACAATTAATAATTTATTTCATTTCATATTTGTTTATAGTTTTGGGAGATTTTAAGGTATTTATATATTGGTTTATTTTGTAGCTTATTATTGAGCATCGTTTATGTGTTCCATCCTGGGCTAACAGTGGTGATTATAATCTTAAATGAAAGACAGGCGGTTCTTCTCATGGGGCTTACAGAAATTTCTCCATCCTACGGAATGTGACAAACTGTTCAAACCTCACACTTGGATCTTTATTCCTTTGGAATCTTGTGGAAGTTATTTCAGGATAGAAATAGTGTCCTTAAGTTTCCTCAACTATAAAAATGGGAATTATGAGAATCTTTTCTTAATATAAGTTTACTGTAAATTGGGGTGCCTGGGTAGCTCAGTCAGGTAAGCCTCCGACTCTTGATTTCAGCTCAGGTCATGATCTTATTGTTTGGTTCGTGAGATTGAGTCCCACACTGGGCTCTGCACTGTTAGTGCAGAGCCTGCTTGGGATTCTGTCTCCCTTGCTCTCTGCCCCTCCCCCGCTTGTGTGTGTGTGTGCACAGGTTCTCTCCCTCTCTCTCTCAAAATAAATAAATAAACTTAAAAAAATTGTAAGTATTAAGACAAATTTTGAAGAGTATTTGTCACAATGCTTAGCATACACTAAAAGCTCATTATATATTAGATACCATTTAACATAGAGAAACCAAATAACTTGTTAAAAGGAAATATAAACGTAATTATAGATAGGTTTAAGCATTTATTGTATTCAGAATTGTGAAAATGTGTGCCCTATTAAACAATTTTATTCAACTTACTTGTGGTGCCCTAAATCTCCTACCCAGGATGGAGTTTGCTCCAAACCTATAATGATAATTGCAATCATACTTAAGGCCCTGATTCTGCTTTCTCTGAGAGAGAGAGAAAGTAAATACAAAGATTGGTCGCCTTTATTCTTTACCTACACGTATTTATTTATAGAAAAATCTAACTTCTTTAAAAGGGTTTGAATGCTTGTTAATAAAGCGCAAGAGTTGCTGTAGGACCTTTCAAGATCGTGGTCAGGCAATACACTGAAATTGAGATTTTCCAAAAAGGTGTATCACAAAGTAAAAAGGAAAGTAAAATGGATACTTGGGACACTAGAGAGAGGCTACCAAATGACTTTTCAGTTTGCTTGGTTTTGTTTTTATAAGGAGAAAATCATTAAAGAGAAGGAAATAGTAATATAATGTATAGATTGCTCAAAAGTAATTATCTTAATCTCAAGCTTCTCTAGCAATCCTAAACCAAGAGTGTTTTCTGGAGGTGGGAGTGGGCAGAGCTGGAGGAGGAGGGATGAGAGCCATGCAGTAAGGGAAGGCTGTAGTGTGAATGGTTTTAATTTTGCTCACATACACTTCCGTCCAAGCTGTACGCGGCCCCAGGGTCATTTTCACATCACACCCGCTATCTCTTCCTCTGCCCGCAGAGACACTGGTTCCTAGTTGATGCATCTCAGAGATGCATAGGGGCAACTCTTCCCCTGAATCCATCCAAAATAAAGCAAAATAAATCCATCTTGCCTAAAGTAATCTGAGCATCACCTGGAGATGCAAAGACAAATCCTTTCAATAAAATGAGCGTTCTGAGCAATGATCTCACAGATTCTGCAGACATGGGTCCCCCCCACTCTTGCCAATCCACACAAACTCCTTATCTCTCAGTGTAGATTTAGGGAGGCTGGTGGGTGCATTCAGAGGGATGGAACTGGAGAAGAGAGGCACATTAGTTATTTATGAATTAAAACAGATTGAGAAATTTCCAGTGAAAGTTAGTCTTAGAAGATATGCGCACCATATAGACATAGATGCATGAGAGTGGCGCACGCCTGTGTGCGCGTGTGCGTGTGTGTGTGTGTGTGTGTGTGTGTGTCTGTGGTATAAGGACACATAGTCCATGCTACATTTATCTGTTGGGGACAGGCAGTAGATAATCCTAATCTCTTAGACATTTTAAGAGAGAGCATGAACACATTTTATCGCCAACCCTCAATCAGACAAGTTTCTTTTATGCACTTCAGGCACATTTGTGGTGATTGCAGAGGTAGTACAGCTTCTGAAAAAACAAGCCTGCCCTGCGGATATTGGGCAGGGGCAATTTTCTTACCTGACACCGTGGGTGCTTTCATTTTGCTTGTTTATTTTTACCCCACAATACCACACCCTTTTCTTACCTAACTCTTTTTACCTGGGCTGGACCCGCCTGGTTCTGCCTCCCTGCCTGCCTCCCTCCTCTCTGCTCCGTCTCTAACACCCCAAGGAACCTGTGCTAGTGTTTTGAATCCCTAGTTTGCTCTAGCAGTGAAAGTAGACAGATTAGGAGCTAAAGCACATTTGACTGAAAGGCAGCTCTTTGCTTTCTTCTTATGCTGCTTCCCCTTCCTCTTTTCCCAAAGAGACATGTAAACACATGTATTTTCCTGTTTAAATTTAGCGAATTGGTCCTCTGCCTGTCCCTTGATTTAGCTATTGGGCTGAGCCTTGCTCCTCCCTTCCCTACTCGGATAGGAGCCACAGGGATCTGGAGCTCGAGCTTCCAAATTGAGCTGGCCTCAGGCCAGGTGACCTTTTCTTTGTAAGTTTCTTTCCTAAGCAGAGTTGAGGGGGGGCGCGGGGAGCTGGGATCTCTTTGGTGTTGTTGGGGGGGTGGTTAGTGAGGAAAGGAAGGGGGTGGAAGAGAGTAAAGGGCTGTTGTTAAACAGTTTCTTACCGTAAGAGGGAGTTCAGACCTAGATCTTTCCAGTTAATCACACAACAAACTTAGCTCATCGCAATAAAAAGCAGCTCAGAGCCGACTGGTTCTTTTAGGCACTGAGTCGGAACAGGCTTCTCTCAGCCAGGCATCTCCTCCAGTGGGATCCGCCAGCGCGTCCAGCAGCACCATGTGGGTGACCAAACTTCTTCCAGTCCTGCTGCTGCAGCACGTCCTCCTCCACCTCCTTCTGCTTCCCATCCCCTATGCAGGTTAGTCTTCTCTTTTTCTTCATCATTATGATTTTAACTCTCTCCTGCTAACCTTGCCTTTTCCTAACTCTCTCCACCCCATCCCCAGCATCCTTCCTCAGCTCTGTGTGTGGCTTGGGTCCTTTAAACCTCTCCTTATGCTTCCTTTTGATATTCTGTTCCTGTTTGCAAGGCATTTACAATGATAATTAACATCCCCTCAGTGCGCTCCCCCCACCCCCCAACCCAATCCCAGGGCTCTCTTAGCCTCTTAGCTGTGGACTGTGGGACAGGAATGAAGTGCTAACACTGGCTGGAATTTTGCTGGTTTGGACAAGTTGAAGGCTGAACAGAAGGTCTGGTCTGAAGAGGGGAGAGGGACTGTCAGTACAGCAGGGACTCACTTCTTTCCAGAGGATATTTTTCCATGACGTTCCACCACCCCACGTCACTCAGTCAACATTCAGGGCTACATGAAGACTTTATACAGGTTTTCATTTGGAGAAGGCAGATTAAGCCCTGAGTATATGCATGTTATAAAAATGAAAGAGAAAGCCTGTCTTCTAAGATCTCATTCTGTCTGGGTATGGATGTCTGCCCTCTGAAACTGCAGTGCAAGGGAGGCAAAAATTGTGTGACTCTGATTAAAGCTGCAGAAGGGGTCCTTTCAGCCTCCCATTTTCTCCCCTAAATTTATAGGTTGGGAAGGAATTGCTGGTGAGTTCATACTACCTTCCTGGAAGTGTAGAGATTTCATTTGCCGCTTTGGGAAGTTTTCTGTTGTTATCAGGGCAAGAGGAAACATCTGTATTTGGTCGTATTATCATGGTAGTGGCTGAGATGCCAGAGGGTGAAGGTAGTGAGCACCACGGGTGGGCACAGGGGAATAAAAGAATGGAACAAATGCCCACATGGTAGACATGGCCTTTTCATAACACAAACCAGAGAGCCGGCCATATCTTTTGAGATAAGTTAAATATGAAATTTATTGGAACTCTGATCTAGTCTCTGATGTAATGCAAGGGTTGAAAACATCAAGAATTTGCTAACTGACAAGGAAAAACATTCAGCTCACCTGGCTTTCTTCTTCAATCTTGTGAAGTGGTCCTTTTGAGAACAACACTGTGTGGGAAGGGCTGATTTGAAAACATTTAGGTAAGGTTTCTGAAGAGGTGAAAAAGAAGTTAGCTCAATCAAGCACGTTGTCATGCTTGAGGTATGTCATGCTAAAATGAACTCTCAGAAGACACTGATGATTTCAGGAGGTTTAGGGAATAAATTGAGAGCATGGCTAATATCTTCAGGGCTTTCATTGTTCAAGATTCAAACGTTGATGGTCTGAAGTACAGTATGGTTACCTGAAATCATCTGTGCTAATGTGAGGGAAACACAATGTGGAAAACCCAAACAGTAGATCAACCATAGACAATGTCTATTTGTTTTTGGCATGCATTACGGAGCTTTGGCAGGAGATATACATTCGTAATGATGTTTCACTTTGGCTAATGTTGAAATGACTGCGTTTCCTGAGTATAGGGAGAATGCAGCCCCAGAGTGTGCTGGCAGGCAAGGAGAGGACAATTGGGGATTACAGATATGCTGTGAATAATTCCTGAAGTGGATAATGCTAAAATTGTCATCAAAAGAGGGTCTGGCTTGGTTTGGGTGGTAAGTTTATTTTGATAGTTTTTTTTTTTAATGACATTCTCCAAACTGGAGAATACGGACAGTCCTCTTAGAACATACCAAGAAAGTTGGTCCTTTTTTATATCATCTCACATTGAACATTTAGGGCTTTTATTGTTAATTGCTTTTGTTATGCTCTTAGATTTATCCCATGAGTCTATATTTGCACATATTGTAAAATAATACAATGTGAGAATGAAAGTGGATACTATAATGAGGTGCCTATCAATCATGAGCAGGATGTGTTAAGGAGATACTTTATTGAAAAGTTTCTTAAGAAATATGCAATATAGTGATCCCGGCCATCTTTATAGGAGTTGGTCTACATAGAATTACCCTCTATATGCTTCTACCTACACTGGAAACTAATATCCAGTACCCTGTAACAAAAGAAGCACTAAATAAGCACTTGATGTCCAGGAACCTGTGAGAGATATAAAGATGAACAAATGTGAAAGAAACCCACATTTGTTGAGCAACTGTTATAGGCCAAGCTCTAAAAGAACTTATTTAATTCTGATAAGATTGGCATTATTCTGCTCATCTTACATGGGGCACCTGATTTTAAAGACTTTAGTTATCTTTTCATAGTAAAGGGATAGAGCTGAAATTCTGACTCAAATCTATGAGAATGAAGTATGTGCTGTTTTTTTTCTTTTATTTATACTGAAGCCAGAAGCCGTGAAATTAACTGAAATTGCCTTTTAAAAATCCATTTTGCTAAGTAATGTAAGAAAAACTCTGTGTTAGGAACACTATTATAGTATGACTGAGAGTTCATTTCTAGTGTAAGAAGTTTGGGGAAAATGTGGTATCCAGGTTGAGTATGAAAAGATGGATGGTAGTATGATCAGTACCTAAGTCAGGGCAACACAGAATGACCAAAGGCATAGAGGTGAGAAAGTATGAGCACAGGTAAGCATGTGGGATTGGTGTACGTCAGTACCAAGTGGGAGTACCATGGCCTGTGATTAGAAACTAAAATAAGGTCATATGCACAAACATGAATGGTGTGCCAAAGTATTCTGAACATCATGGGTAGCAGCTGGAAATTTTGGAGTTGACAAGATACCCGACCTAAATTGTACTTCAGTGTGGTTGTTTTGGTTGCTGCATGGAGAAAAAGTTGTTGGATGAAATAGGGAGGAGACCAGAAGGAGGCTTCTATGACAATGACAATGACCAAGGAAGCCGAACGAAGGTGAAGAAGGGAGGCCCTGAATCTCACCTGGACTATTGCTCCATTCTCTTTGCAAGAGACTATTTTGCTGCTTCTCAAATACCAACTGTGAAATCCAAGTCCTTAGATAACAGCAATGAAAATGAAAATGTGGACTAGTATTTATGATTCTTGTCTTTGGGAAGTTTAAAGTCTCCAGTCACTACCGTTCCCTCCATTAATTATTTGTGTACTTTCATCTTAACATCTTGCCACTTCAAGCTGTTAATCACTAATCATGTGGGTAGGTTTCTCAGAATATGTGGAGCCAGATTCCTGCTTCTTTCCACACCCTGCAAATCCTTTCCTTGCATGATTTTCCTTTGAAGTCAATGGTTAGACCATACAGAGAAGAAAATATATGAGGTACTGAGAGAAATGAGTGTGAGGCCACGGACCAGAGGGAGAAATGTGTCTTTCTTCAAGCACCTTGATACATTTGACCCTACTTTCTGTTTGTAGGTTTTCACTAAGATCCTAATGATTTCAATTCTAAAGTAGGGATTTCAGGTTCTTCAAGAAATATAGCTTCCAGAATGTTTTCCTATACTAGGAGAAGAGGAGAAAGGAGTTGTAATTTAAAGTACAAGAAAGCATGACAAAATTGCAGTGATCTCTCACCCTTTGATTTCATTTCAATATTTTGTTTATCAACTTCAACTAATAGTTATGCAGAAAAAATAGTAGAGAAAAATCTGATCCAAAGATATTTTCTTTGAGTTTCTTCCCAAATTAAGCTGGTCTTTTAACTGTTTTCAGTAAAACAAGCATCAGTTGCTAATACATATGGAAGAAAAAGTTGAAACTATTTTCAGCAAAGGAGTTTTATTTTCACATTCTGTTTTTGAACGACTTCTGTTTTGAATTTTTCTTTTATTGAAGAAGAAATTAGTTTTATAGATGCCTGGATTACATGATACACAGCTAGCTTAAACTTCACATTTTATAGTAATTTGTTACTGACCTAGTAGAAATGACTAAATTATAAGGGAAAGCTTCTAAATCATGAGAAACAAATAGTGAAAGGGAATCCTGATACCTGGCTCCCATTGCCTTTGATAAGCTCTGTAGCCCCAGACAAGTTTTTCACACCTGTCTGTTATCTAGTAAAGGAAAATCGTAGATTTGTTTGCTTTTCTGAATGCTTTTTGATCTTTAGATGAAAGGTGGTGATGGAAAAACTTATCAGCAAGCAAGAGTTAGGCTACTTTTGTGAGACACAGTCACACATTAACACATTTCAATAGGACAACTGAGGATCTGTAGAATTAAACACAAACAATAATCCCACAGAGACCTCTTTCTTCAATACTTGCCTTCATATTGCATGGTATTGAGAAAAGAAACTGGGGCATTGACAAGGGGTCCTCTTTTATTTGATAAAGAGTAAAATGCATATCTTAATTTAATGTTTGCCTTACACTTCTAAAATTTAGCTTTATGCTCTTCTCTCACACCTAGACATGTATAATGAACACATGCATGAGGCCAATTTTAATTCTGTATTGTTAGTTAACTGAATTTATTTGACATAGATATGACAAACATATATGTGTGTATATACACACACACGCGCGTGTGTGCACACACATATATATAGTATATGTGCACATTTCCTTGTAACCAACAGTTTTATTTACTGGATTTTCAGCATCATTAACTACTATTTTTTTCTAAGAAATACTCATATGTATATAGGAAATCAGATGATTATTATTCCGTGAAACATTTCATAGCACCTAAGAAATAGTGCACTATGGTCAAAGCAAGAAATTCTTAATGTAGAAATGTATCTCCCATTAACATGGTCCTGTGGCAGAAACCAAAATGTGAAAAGAATTATACCACTTCTTTGCTTGGGAGAATAACAATTTCTTCTCTATGCCAGAAATTAAAGAATGGAATTTCAGAAACAAAGCTAAAACTTTGCATATTAATAACATTTTTTAATCCAAATTAACTTCCAAATATTTACTTAATAATTAAATAGCTTCAAATATAACATAACTTGCATTTTGAAGATTGAGTAATTGGTATATTAGCATTTCAGGTAATTAAACAAAGTCATTTGGCAAGTCAGTAAGAATGCCAGAATTATCATCTGTCTGCCAACGTTATGCAAGGCATTTGGTCCACACTCAATAAATAACATGTTGATAGATTATTTGGTTGATTGAATTTCTATGTTAAAATGTCATTTAAATTATATCTGTTGTACCATAGCCATTCCATCTTGTAGGACAAAGAAAAGTTGAAAATGAAAACATTATTACAGAAATTAGTACCAGTCTTTTGGGGATTGTGTTCTGGAGTTTTACAGAGAACCAGAAATTTAGAGGACTTCATGTTTTCTCTTATTTATTGTGGATTTCAGGTTAGGATAGACATTAATGAATAGCATCTGCATGTTTAATAAACCAACTGGAGCCAGTGGTTGCTGGCAAATTTGAGAGTATGATGCCATTGTTTGTACCTCACTCTGCTAGCCATATTTCCAAATTTTCTGCACAAAAATTGTACCCTCTTTTCTTGGCATATTTCACCACATATAAAGAGCAGGAATGCATTTCCTGTCTTACCATCCAAATTTCTTCTCTACTGATAGCCCTAAACCAGATCTTCAAAAAATATTTGTAAGCCATATTTCTACATACTTTCTTATAATTCTTTTAAAAAAGATGGCATCACGAGTGTTTAAGAATGGGGGTTCTGAAGCTAGGCGGTTGAGTTTCAAATGAGTTTTGCTTAAGGGGCAATTCATTTTTCGCTGTGTCTCAGTTTCTTCATCTTAAGAATGAATATATTATTACCGCTTTTGTTACAAGGATGTTCAAAAGAACTGGCAGGCAGAAGAGAGGCACAATCATGCCTCTCCTTAATACACAATAGGTGCAGTCTCTTAGACATTTTCATCCTCATTGTGAAGATGGCGACCATCGTTAGAAACTAGGTAACTTTGGGCAAGTTGAGAATAAAGAAGTAAGCACTTGATACTCTGAAGTTATCTACAAGATGAAGTCTTTTAGGATGGTTTAGTTCTGTTTTTCATGTTTTTAATAGGAGGCTTCATGCTATCTAGGGGCTTTGGAGAATACTTTCATGAAGAAAAATGATACTGCTACATTAAAGGATGATGTTTTACACACATTTGATTTATAGTAGTTGGCTTGATTTCAAGACAATTCAGTGATACTAAGAAATAGTGCCCCAAAGCACAGAAAACACTTACGTAGGAAACGAGAAGGGCTAAACTTGAGTAATATGAAATACTTCAAAGAGAGTCAGAAGAATTTATCCACTGTGCCATTTTCTAGTGAGAAGTTGCTCACATGTAATTGAGTTGGCTTATCTAATTAATACTATAACTTACATAAGGGCCAACTGTAGAAGGAAATGACAAATTTAATTATAGAGCATGATATGATAAGCCCGGGCATTTGCTTACATACTGTTTGAAGAATATCATGTCATTTATTTCTTTAGAGTGAACTCTGTCCTAATTTTTAAAACCATATTTCATTTTAAAGAATGTAGATGAGTGACTCTACATGACAAGTTATTTATTCTTCACTGATTACAATATTCCTCTCTTGCTCTTAACTATCTGAGAGTATCAATCCCCACCTCACTTCACCCCCAATCCCTGGAGATCTAGTATGTTGTCAGATAAAATCACTATCTTGTGATCCTTAAGGACATTTTTTTTCTATATGAGCCTTAAAAGCTTTTCCTCCATTTTTTAAAAAAATTATTATTATTAATAGAAGGACAGAAGAAAAGAAGAAACACACTTCATGAATTCAAAAAGTCAGCAAAGACTACTCTAATTAAAGAAGACCCATTACTGAAGATAAAAACAAAAAAAATGAACACTGCAGACCAATGTGCCAATAGATGTATTAGGAATAAAGGACTTCCATTCACTTGCAAGTAAGTTGCTTCATTTTGTTCTTAGGATAACTTTCCAAATACAGCATCTACTAATTATCATCATGGTTCCCCCCATTTTTTGGATTCATGTAATTTGCCCTTAAAAGTATAAGCTTGACTTGAGTTTTCACTCATTATAACAGGAGATGTTGCTCCCAGTTGATGGAAACGTGAGTAAGGGAGAGCACATAAACTGATATCATTTAGAATCCACAGTGCCTCTGGTTATGGAATTTGTGTTTTCTCATCTTATGAATAGTTGAACTTTAGAAACTAAAATTCAACTAGATTGCCTTTTATCCAACATTTTAAAATATTCTATTCAGAGTAAACATTTATTTTTTCTTGCAAGAGGAGTGGAGGAATTTTCAGAGTATAAGTTGGGCAAGAGCCAGAATTTACTGCAACTTACGTCATTGTCTTAAGGGATTGAAATAAAAGGTGTTGAGAGAATTAGATTAAAAGACTAGAGGGATTGGTGTCAGCAGCAAAGGCTATTCAAAAAGAGTTAGGGGATAGTGATGATGAAGTTTTAGGTGAAAAGTGATGGGGCAATTCAAAGAGGTATGAGGAGATCCCAAAGGCGACTTTTCTTATCTTTTGAAATCCCCTGCCTAACCTCACAGGGAAGAACTCCTTCCTACTTTGCCAGTGAGCCCAAGGATAAAACTCGGGAGTTTCGGGCCATGAAGGAGACAATTGCATCTGAATAATTTTCTGAGTTGCCAGAAGAAAATGCATTTCCCCATTCTTCCACATAAACATCCCAGCCTCTCACTTACTTGACACCCCTTTATTCCCTATCTCATTCTATTTTGACAGGATTGCATGTGGTATCTTGTCAATTTTGAATTCTATTCATGATCATATTTGGGCAGTGACATGTCCCATGAATACAGATTTTAGTAAAGTCGAGGCAAGTGACCCTACTTTCATCTTGCCTTTTTTTTTAGATAAATGAGTGTTTGGCGCCTGAGGAAAAGAGTATGGTCAGAGAAGGTCCTCGACAGATGTAGGAAGAGAGACTGTCTCCTTTCTATTCATTTATAACTCCTCTGGAAGTATTTTTCTTGCCAAACTGCCACTTTCTGGGAGAGATTTCCTGGCAAGGGGAGTGGAGAATTGACTTTGAATGTATATTCCTGTGATAATTCTGTTTCTTTCCCTGACTTTCCTGCCTTGGGATTGTATAAAATGAATTAGAGAAAACTACTCTCAATCAATGTCATAGCTGTGTAGATCTACAGTGATGTTCTTTTTGCAATTGAGGAGGTTAGATTTATTGTATTTTCCCCTCACAGGCTTGGGAAGGTGAGTCGAAGGAAATGGGAGAAGTTCATCTCATTATTGATTTTTAACTCTGAATCTGAAAACACACTTTCCTGAATCCACAAGTAAGGAAGGCATTGTGACCTCTCGATTTTCACATTTTTCACGCCTTATCTCTAGTAAACAAAAGAAAAACTTTTTCCTTTGTTTTATTCAAGAGGAACTAAAATGATTTTGCTGCATTAAAGAACACATGTGACCTGATTAAAAATCTTTACATATCCCACATATGAGGTTTCATACTTTCCTACTATATTCTGGTTGAGTTATATTTAGTCTTCAAATTTATGGCAACCTGTGCAGAAAACCACATGTATAAAACCTTTGTACAGCCAAAGTTCCTCTGCCCAGAAATGTGTCATCCTTCTCACTTGTCTATCCCAAATATACATATGTGTTTGGAATCACTAAATATATTAGTTATTCAGAACTGAACGGGCATACTGTGATACTCTGAAATTAGACTATTAATGATTTAAAGGATTTTTTTTGCAGGCTTGTTATATGGACTAGAATCACTGAAAAGCAATGGCAAATATGCAAAAATGCTTAGAAAATACCAGTAATACTTTATGAAAGCATCCGTGATTCAACGGGTGCAGGGTGGAACATTCTCAAACACTACCTCCTCTTGAGAAGTTATCAACAATATTGATTTTATAGAGATTGAAGTTCTTTTTTTGCTGGGTAGGAAAGATGACCAGAATGCCTGATTCTAAGCTCCTCGGAAAATTGCTGTCCATGACTTGACTCAAGAGAAGAAAATATGAGGCTTTCTTCCTCCATCCATGATTGAGTAACTGGTATTGGGATTGCCTTTCTGACATATATAATGAGAAAACTAGACAAAAAAAATCTACATGTATGAAAACCTAAATCTACATGTATGAAAGGAATATGATAATTAAAATAAGGATAAGATAAAGACTCTTAAAGTCAAACTTAAAACAAGATGCTACTCTAGAATCTGACTGTTTGGATCCATTCTATTTGGAGGCATAAAATGAGACAAGGAAACACTTTTCTGAGAGAATATGGCATTAAATGGAATGAGAGAAAAGGGTGAATGGAGACAGCAAGCTGGAAATTCTGATACCCACTTTTTGGATGCAATCACCTGTGTATTCACAGAGGCAAATCTTGCATGTTCCTGATGGGACTCATGAGTCACCTCCAAGGCATTCTCATGTCAAAGCAATATTATTAATTGATGAGTAGTTATATGTGTGGTATGATTTTGTTTTTTATATATTTTTTTAATTTATTTATTTTTGAGAGACAGAGCACAAGTGGGGGAGGGGCAGAGAGAGAATGAGACACAGAATCCGAAGCAGGCTCCAGGATCTGAGCTGTCACCAGAGAGCCCGATGTGGGGCTTGAACTCACAAACCGTGAAATCATGACCTGAGCCGAAGTCCGACGCTTAACCGACTGAGCCACCCAGGCGCCCCATGATTTTATTTTTTAATGTGAACTTAAGTGGCAAGTTATTGATTCTGTAACTTTAAAATTTGTAGTTAGGTTTTTGTTTAATTTATATGAGCTCTTTATCTAATTACTATGTGTTCAAAGTCATTTAACATGCCCCTCACCAAGGTGCTGTGACAGAGTAATAGGGAATTTAACATGTATTGCATAAGCCTACAATCTACCAGATCAAAATTCAAGTCTATCATTAGCCAATTCTCTCGTAAGTTATTCTGCCACCACTGCAAAGATATACTTTCATGATTTGCTCTTAATTACTCTTTCAGCTGTAAGATGTTCTTGTAGGTAGATACTTCAACATATCTTTAAGCACAACGTTTATGAATATAATTTTTGGGGTATTTTGGACATAGAATAAATAAAAATAGAGATAATAGGTAAAATGTTGCAAATAATTTTATAACATATTTTACATGTTTCATAAAAGTTATTTCCCCTTATTTAAATATTTTAAAAGTTGGCAAATTGCTAAGAAATAAATGGCTAATTTGGGATATCTAAAATTATAAGAAAACTATATGTTCTCAAAACATTATATGGATTAGAAGTGAAAAATCCTTATTCTTAGAAATGCTATGTTTCTTTTAATTGGATACTTGTACATGATGACATTGTGATTAGCATGAACATAGTGAGGAAGAGTTTTAGTACCATTTCTTAAAGGAAGGTAAACAGGTCAGAATTCCAACTTCATTTTCTACATTGTAAGACATGGTAGCATTTAATATGTTGAAAATTTTATCGTGCTCTTTACTAAGCTCAGTTAAAGGCTTTGTCTACTTCTCATTTTACTTTAGAAAGACTTTTTTTAGTCAACAACAAAATCCAATATAATTAGCTGTAGGAATGATAATTGTAGGAGTGACACATTTTAGTAATTTTCTTCAAGACGATATATCAAAAGCATATGTTATGGGTTATTAATAGATTTCTTAAATTAAAAATTCCCAAGTTAGCAAATCTATTTAGGAAACATTGACTTACATAAACAGCTATCCTAATAACAAGATTTTCATAGTTTTAATAAGCTTCCATGCTTTATAACTCACTAAGAAGTTCTATAATATGCAAAATTTTCCAAATATTTGATTTCAGATCCCTTTTGCTAGTAGAATCTCCTGGATGGTGATTTGTCTAATGCATTTTAGGAAATGTCACTTTAGAATGTACTTTACACAACTACAAACTTTGGAAATTAATCACGATATTTTAAATATAATTGTTAGTATATAACTATAAACAAAATCTTCCAACTTGTGTACTTACAAAAAAAAAGTCTTCAGAAATAACCCAAGCGTTGTGTTATATATTGATTTAGCTTGTTTAAGTCTTAATTTGTCTAAACATCATTTAGAATAACATGAGAACATTCCAAACAGTATTCTGATATTTAAATCTACATGTATGAAAACTTAATTTTGTTCTTTCTTTGGCCATCAAAATGGTAGGTCCAAAAATCACTCATATTTTTATATGCATATGTAATCATATATCTTTTTATATTGCCCTCCTTGGCTAAACCATGTGCCCATTCTTTAAAAACTTTATAAATAGTAGTATTCCTTCTTTTCATTTAGATATTTTTTTCAGGGCCTTTGTTTTTGATAAAGCAAGGAAACGATGCCTCTGGTTCCCTTTCAATAGCATGACAAGTGGAGTGAAAAAAGAGTTTGGTCATGAATTCGATCTCTATGAAAACAAAGGTAACTAGTTTCTCCCTAAATGTTTCATAACAAAATAAAGTATAAAATATGTGTAATTTCCTGCTACAGTGCTCTTTCCTGCTGATTTTTTATCATATGCTAGATCTGTTATGCAGTCAATTCTTCCATTAAGACAGATACTAGTGTCTTGACTCTTTTAAATATAGTATTTTAAAAAGAACACTCCCTAAACACTCCATAATTATATTGGCCCCCTCCCTCTTTGTTTATTTCTAGGAGCATCTCCTAGAACTGATATTCCCCATGTTCATTTTAGAAAGTGCCACCTTAAGTTAATAGTTTAAGATATAGTACATTTTGAGCTTATTTTATAGTATTTTAAATTCTAACAACTTTGAATAACTGATGTTATAGTGATGATTGCTGATAATAAAATGTGGAGATTTTGAAACATTAATTGTGACTTTTCCTAATTATATACTTTATAAATCTTTAAAATAATTAAGATGATATTATTTGTTAATGTGTCTATTTTGTTCATTTGATATTGTATTCACAGGTATTTACTTTGATCCAAAGCAGAATTATATCAATGAAATAACTGGAAAGTGTTATATAAATATGAATTTTACCAAATAAATTTCTTATCACACAAATTAATAATTATGGATTGTATTTATAATAATAGTACTTAATCAAGTTTAACGTTTTCTTAAATCATACTGTGCCATTTAATTTGAGTATTTGGTAATATACAGAGATACTTCCTTGTTCCGAAGGTAGATGTTTAAATTAAATTAAAATTAATTTATGGTAGAAAATAAGATGACCAAAAAAAAGAAAATTAGATGATCTATATACCCCAGTAATTCTGTAAATCCTAAACATAACTCATAATGTAGTATAAGACCATTTTTTAATCTTCTAGGTTGCTAACAAGTGTATATACTGGTATTTGATAGGAATATACGGCTTGTGTCAAATTAATTGCTCTATAGTTTTGCAGCACTAAAGTTAGCAAATGTTTAGAAAATAATAATGAACGTAATATAACTATCACTCAGACATACACACACACATATACAAAACTTACACAATTTTACTGAGATAAAGACAAGTCAGTTACTTTATTATCTTAAAGTAACTCTTTGAATTGAATAAAATTTGCAAATTACTTAATTTTTATTTTTAATATTTTCTTAAAATGGTCTGTATATTTGAGCAAATCATTTTGCCAAATTAAATTTGTCTGACCAGTTGAGTATACAGGCTAATCTCCACTAAGAACATGGACTGATCTCTGCTATTTTCCAGAAATATACTCACAAAATTAAAACTCCAAAGTAGTCTTTTTTTTAAGTACTATAAACTTTAGGCCAGAAATGTCAGTATGATTTGAGATAATTTATAAACATTAATTGCCTAAAGATTTGGATGGAACTCTTTTTTTCTTTTTAAATATACACAGAGTATGCTACACATAGTTATAAAGCTTTTCTCTGCTTTCCTCTGATAGACTACATTAGAAACTGCATCATTGGCAAAGGAGGTAGCTACAAGGGAACAGTATCTATCACTAAGAGTGGCATCAAATGCCAGCCTTGGAATTCTATGATACCACATGAACACAGGTAAGAACAGCATGAAGAAAAGAGGGGAGAGCCTTTCTTTTTTATATGTGTGTTAGCAATCTCATGTTAGTACTTCAGAATAATCTACGGTTCTATAATAATTTACCCAACTTTACTGAATTGCATTAAGCCAAGGGTTATGTGAATTCATGACTGATATCCAAAGATGACTAAATTTGCCATTAAGTATGGCCTAACAGTATCTTACCTCAAAACCTCATCTTATACATCTTGGTATTTGTGAAGAAGTAATGAAAATGTGATTTAAAGAAAACACATATATTTCCCCCCCTTTCTTCGCCTTCAAGAAGGTACAGCACTCTGCAGCTCAAGTGGAGGCTTTCACTGTGATATAAATAGGCAGCGGATCAGATTCTGACCTGATCCTGGGGGCTGACTGTTCTTTAACCGTGGTGGTACACAACCTTGGTTGCACACTAAAACCAACTGCTATGAGCCTTGAACAAACCCCGCCACCCAGGCATCAACACACACCAATTAAATCAGAATCTTTTAGGGAAATAATCCAGGCACTGGTATTTTCTTTTTTTTTTTAAAGCACAGCCAAAATTGAGAACCTCTGCTAATAACTCATGTCACAGATTGACCAGCTTTCCCATTTCACCTATTGCCTAATAACAGGAGAAAACTTCTCATTCCGTGGAAATTAAATGTCTACACTTCAGAGAAGTGTGTTCATTATAACAGATGAATGCTATTTAAAGATGAGTAAATACAGCATCCAGAGGCTCATTAGTCTGAGAGTTTTAATCATCATGGAGGAGAAACATAGATTTCTAATACCCACTAAGGAACTAAATATAGCCACAGTTTGTCAAGACTTATTTCACAAATAATTTTAACAGGAACTGAAGTAGTTTAAAACAATTCTCCTCTCTGGTTATTAAATGCATTGCAAGATTTAGTGTACCAGGAGCAAGTATCTTGCTGAGCAGTTTATCTTGTTTATCTCATTTAATATCCCAAGAACCACATAGTGAGTAGTTTTATTAATTCTATTTTATATATGGTGAAACTGAAGAAGAAAGGGCTTCAGTAACTTTTCAAGGTCATGAACAACTAGTAAGTGTGATGGCCAGAATCTTGAGCTCAGCCAGTGTCACTGTGTAGCCTGTGTTTTTAACATGAAACAGGGCACAAAACACCAAGCAGTAGGTCACATGCTGTGATCTGCTTTTGCCATAGTGGTGGTGACTTTGCCTTGATTAAATCGCTTTTTATTCCATTTCTTTCATTTTTGAGGGGCATAATTATGCAACATGATTTTATTTCTGTAAACAGAGATGAGTTAATTGGCCCACATAGAAAGAAAAGAAGTTAGTTGCTCTACGCTGGGATCAAACCTGTGATCCGGCCTAATTAACACCAGCTAGTAAGTGGCCAAGCTGATCAGTTTACAGGGTCTCAATAGCAGAAAACAACTAATTTTTCCCAAATTAGTTACTTATGATAATAGACAAATACCTCTGAAATACAGCATTATGCTTATATTACAAAGCAAATATATATATATAGATAGATAGATAGATAGATAGACATAATTGTTTTGTTCTCTCATGAGGATTTGCATGGTGTCTCTCCCATGATACTATATGAGGAAAACATTTTATTTAAATACAAGATCTAAGTTTTTCATGAACAAAGGAATAGCATTTGAAATCAATCCTACCCTAGTTGAGTGCACTGGCCTGACCCAGTAGAGGTCTTATTTCAACCCAAATTCTCTATGATTGTGATTCTCTGCTAGAAGAGTAAATGTGAAATAGATCTCCCTGGGAACTGGCTTCCCGGTCCAATCAGCTATTTTACCAACAAACATTTCCTTGTGATATAGTGGTTTAGGGCTGAGAAGATCTTGCTTTTAACCAAATCTTTTTTTTTTTCGTATTCAACAGTAACAATTTTCATCAATTAGCAGCTTATTGGAATATCTGCATGAGAGCTTAACACTTTTAAGTGTTACCTACAGATTAACTTTATGGGAAATGGAAAAAGATATGTGTATATATATATATATATATATATATATATATATCTGTTTGGAGGAGTGATTTATTGTTGACTCTAGATTGAAATATTTTTCAAGTGGCTTAATGGGAAGATGATGATAGATGATTAAATTAGTATAGGAGCTTAACCAGAAAATCAGGTGACTTGATATCTACATCTACATCCTTCATTGGCCACCAGCATTCATTAATGAAGCAGATGATGGACTAGATCAAGTTTCCTATGAATGCAGTTTATATTAAAAGAAAAGAAAAGGTGGCTAGCACTCAGAAGATCTAATTTATATTTCAAAGTATATTTGGATATAACTCAGTTTTAAATATTTCTTTACTCTCTCTCTTAAAGCCTTGCTAACAAGGAAAAAGAACCACAAATAGTATATATGTGAATAAAAGTTTATTACAGAGCCTATTGACTGGGTTTGTATGTAATAGGTTCTCATAAACATTTGTTGAATGAACACATAAAAGTGAAAAGAGCAGGGCTGGCTTCATCCCTTGATCGAGTTTAGGATGCTAAAGAAAAGCAGGCTATCCCTCAGGACACAAAAGAACACCAGCTAATCTGGGTAAAAAGCCTTATTACACCAAAGAATGAAAGAAGAGATGGCCAGACTGTTCTTTCCTCTGCATGTCCTAAAGAGGAATTTCATACGGAAAGCAATGCATCTTTCCTTTTCAGTTTTCTTTTATTAACTCCAGTGAGAAAACTTTATTCATATTTCTGCCATGTCTAGTTTTGATTTCTACTTTTTCTCTCTTCCTTACTTGTATTTTTACGACTAAAGCATTGACTAACTCGTTCACTACTTTTTCACAGCTTCTCTTTAGCTTTACAAATCCAGAGGAAAGGTATATGTGTGTGTGTTTGTGTGTGTGTTGTGTGTGTGTGTGTGTGTGTAAAACAAAGACTTTAGAGAAGTCTAAAGATTGTAGACTACTTTACTAATTATTCTATTACTTCCCCCGAATTACTACTCTATTTTTTAATGAAATAGAGTTACAGGAACATTTTCTTAGGTAAATTTAGGCATTACTTTATGAAAAAAATGTGAAGTAAAGGTTAGTTTTGATTCTATCAGAAAAATGAGTATTTTGTTATATTTACTATGAAAAGTTGAAAAACTGGCAAAAACAAAAGAAAATTTCAAGCAATGGAATAAACAAAAGGTATCTTAAGTTATTCTGGAATAAAAGGGATAAAGAAAAAAAAGGACTTCTCTTTCCTTTGAAAATTAAATACCATTAGGAATTGTGAAATCATGATGAGCTTTAATTGTATTATAATTTTTGTCAATCGTATGGCCTAATGTCTAATTTTTGTTTCCCCATATTTAAAATGCTAATGTAGTATGAATATAATAAACTTTATCTAAAGACATTTTGGATTTTGTAGTAATAAGAGTTTCCTTGAAAATGTTTGGTTAGTATTAAGTCTCTTAGAATAGATTTTTTCTTTTTGACCAATATTTTATGTTTTCTGAAGACTTAACTATGGTGTATTTCATGTCCAAATGAAAGAATTTCATTGCAAAATATTGCTTGGTACCCAATGAACATCCATATATGTTTTATGTCACATAATAACAAAAAAATGATGATTCCTAAATAAGTTTCAGTGGGTACGAGACACATTTGAATGGTTTTTACTTAGAGACTAAAGTCCTCTAATTTAAACACCATTTAGAATTTAAGAATCAGTGAGAGTAGAAATAAAGCTTTATAGCAACAAATGAACCGGATATTGAAAATGTAACCAGATTTTCAAAACAGTGTTTAGTGTTATTCACAGATATATATTCTTCCTTACTTGTGATTTTTTTACGTGCAATCTAGCAGATGAAAGCATCATGAGGCCAATGACACAAGAAGTACTAAACAATAAAAGAGGCTTTGGATTCTTCTGATATTGTGTTGAAATATTTTATGCTAATAAGAAAACGATAACTAGGGTATTAGACATTTCAAATGAAGGTGATGCATTATAGTCTCTGCACGCAATGGCAAACTATTAGGAACTAAATCTGGAAGCATCAAAACCCCACAGTGAAAATTAGTCAAATTTTTGAAGAGAATAAATAATTCTGTTTTTCACTATGACAAGGTAAAGACTACTAAGCAGAGTGAGCTTAACAATAAGTAGCATTTACTGAATGTTGATTACTCAGTCATCTCTTTGAACTTCTCAAAACAACCATATAAAGTGTAAGATGTGATGAAGTTAGGGTTATGCTCCGGGTACAGGTTTGCTAACACAGTCTGAGAGAGGCTAAATTACCTGCTGAGGTCTCCAGTTAGGAAAAGAGAGAACTGAAATTTGAATCCAGGTTTAATTTGATTCTAGACCCTTTGTGTTACTTCATCAACCTGTTTCTCAACTGTGCAGAAAAAAAAGGGGGCTATTCTTTATAAGAAAAGCAATAAACAAACAAATAATTATCTCGGATAAACGTTGTAAGAGTGAGATTTCAAGGCCTTCTGCAGTGTTTCTTCCATTCTCTCCTAGGGGCCTTGCTCAAGTGGAGCTTTGAAATTGTGGTTCAGAAAACTTCAATTAGGTTCTAGAATGATTGGCTCTTAGCAAATCCAGAGATGAGTCATTGTTAATGGTGTTGAATGTAGGAATTCAGTTAGGTGAGTATTTATAAAATTTAAGTATTTTAAGAATGGATGAAAATGAACTTGAGTTAATATATATGGAAGTCTGAGCTAGAATGATTTCTGTACATCAGGAAAAACATACCCACTAATTAGTAAAATTAATAGGCCAAAAATAAAGTTGCATGCTCTTATACTGTAATGATTATCATTTTAAAACTAGCTTTTTGCCTTCGAGCTATCGGGGTAAAGACCTACAGGAAAACTACTGTCGAAATCCTCGAGGGGAAGAAGGGGGACCTTGGTGTTTCACAAGCAATCCAGAGGTACGCTACGAAGTCTGTGACATTCCTCAGTGTTCAGAAGGTAAATGAACCTGAATGCCGTGTGGGGCACTCTGCTCCCGCTTTCTGTAGAACTGCATCTCGCATTAAAGGTTAACAGAAACGAATTAAACCATAATAAATATGTTGTTCATTCAAATGCAACTAAAGATAATTATCTGAGCATTTTTACTTGACGCCTTAAAAACTGATTATCATCAGATTAATGCAAAAGGGTTATGAGTTTGAATTTCAACAGAGCCTGAGGCATCCCTCTGGGGACAGTAAAAGCTTGGGCTTCCTCATCTACTGTCTTGAGTTCACATACCTCAAAATCTGCTCCCATACACCACCTGAAAGGAACCCAGTGAAGCTTAGTTCTTTAAGAGTAAGGCTAATTCCATCCATCTAGCACCTGCTTCTGCAGAAATTTTGTCAAACCTACTCCGAAGTGGTGTGGCAAGAGTACATGAACCCAGAAGAGAATATGGGAAGGGGTCGCTGAAAGTTCAATACCCCCCGTGTGCCTTTTGGTGAGAAGCAAATCTGACACACAGACTGACACTAAACACCACTGAGAATAGCATCTGAAGAGATCAAAGCAGTAGTAGCTCCCCAGCTGTCTTGAAGGCAGGCACCCTAAGTCCACGCCTGTTTTCACCTCCTCTCGCAGCATAACGGGGCACTGTCCCCCCTCTTGCACTGGAAAACTGCATGCCTGACAAGAAGGAAGAGTAACCACTTCAGCATTGGATGTGGTTTCATTTTTCTTAGTTACCTGGCTACTGAATAGCTGGCTTTTTAGTTTTGTCAGCAACTAAGCTTCTAGAAATCCAAAGGAAACACGGATTAAGTTCTGAGAGAAGTTTAGTAGGATTTCGACGTACTCGGGGGTAGGGGGCTGCTGGAATGATGTCCAACTTTTATAGTATCTGTTTGTTATTAACCACATTTTTTGGAACTATTTTTCCATATATCCATTTAATACCAGGTTGATATTTATCACATAAAAAAGGCCATTGTTAGCTTAATTGTCACGGAGAAGGTGAATTTGTTTTCTGTTGTTAGTTAATTTAAAATTCTTGACTTCATGTGCTTAGAGCCAGTTCCATCTGTGTTTGTAAATTCTTACTTTCCATTCCGTATCATATTCTGTTCACTATAACTTCTTCATTGTTTTCTTCTCTTTTAAAAATAATAAACTGATCTGTGATAACGTTATGCACAAGTCTGTTTTGTATGAGTAAATCTGTAATTAATATTTGTTTTAAATTTACACATGGAAGAAAAACCCTTGCTCTTTTGGGAACTCTCCAATATCACAGTTTTCTGAGGTTGAAAGTCAATTGCAAGGAGTTTTGTTCATTTTTTTTTTTTTGACCTGAGAAAGTGTTATCAAGGGAACGTAACTTGGTCCAACTTTAAATAGCTTAGCATTTATGTTACCTGTTTAGTTCATGTGGGAATGAGATTTCTCAGCCCTGGTTTATAACAACCTTCATCAAAATACACTGGCATAGATCTGGACTGATAGACAATGTAGAAAAAATGTGCTAGAAAAGAAGTAATTGGAAAAATCCTGTTTCCAGTTATCCTCATCACATTAGAATGTTCATCTCTATTATCCTTTAATAATCTGAGGTCACTACACCTCCCTTAGAAAAGGGCATTGCTCATTACTATTAATTGCACATGATGCTGTTGGTCACCGTGGCATTAAAGGTTGCGGATATGCTTTTTCTGGAAGCAATCAGAAATATGACAGTATTAGAATAGCCCTCTTATGCGTGAACAAACACCTGCCCTGTAGGCTAAACATATCTCAGGGAGTGTGAATTGAGCTGTGATATTTAAATTCACACTATACTGAATAATCCTTTAGCAGGATTTTACTGAAGAAGATCTAAAATAAAAAGCACTGTCAATAATTAATAGAAAAAAAACCCAGCTGTTTATAACATGGATAATACAAAATATACAAAATAATGTAAGTGTATTTTTTGAGATTTTTGTAACCATATTTAACTCTTGACTAAATAATCTTCTGAAATGCATCTGAATGTTTGGCTCATAAGAGAAATATATCTGATATCCAATGATTAATGTTATTTTTAAAAATTTAATCTTTGAAATATATTAAGCATTCCTAAAGAAAACAAGTACTTTTATCCCATTTAGAACAATTATGTAAAGAAAATAGCATTAATATTATAATTCAAATACTGTAAAAAACTGAGGTATCTAAAATCCAATTTCTTGCTTTAACATTAGCTTGGGATTTAAAACAAAGCAGTCACCAGTTATTGAAACGGATGTCTTTTTTAATGACTGTCAAATAGTCAAGTAAATATATTTTATTAAATCATAATCATTATTTTTAATGCCTTACACTTAAAATCCCAAATACTTCTGCTATAACTTTATGTGTACAATTTCATATTCTGTGGAGAAAGATCCTTAAAAACAAAGATTTAAATGAAACAATTATTTATAAATGTGGCTTTGTGAAACTATCCACATTTCAAATATTCAGCTTTGCTGAAGTAAGCACCAGCACGGATTCTCAAAATAGTTATTTCAGTTTTAGTCTGTAGAGTCTGTAAACTCAGATCACTTGTAGTTTTATGACTGAGAAAAACAGAACACAATAGGTTTTGAGTAAGTTGGTTAGTATGATGAGAGAGATACTAAATTAATCTTATTTATATTACAATCCATGTGCAGTTAATATGGTTTTCTACTTTCATTTAGGCCAGAAATATATTTAAGAAAACCATTCTAGTTATGAATAGGAACATTTATTTAGTTTGAGTTTATGTCATCTAGGACAGCATTTTGCTTTTGTTTTCTGTTCTTAAGGGATAAACTTGCTAGAACGGCTGAACAGTACACTGGCAAAAACAGAGCCCAAAGGAAATAGATCAAGAGGGCCAATCCTCACCTTCTGCAGTGTTGTATAGATCATAACTTCCACCTACCTCCCTGAGGAGATGGACTTGATCTCCATCCCTACTGTTGACTTTGAGCTTGGACAACTTAGAAGTTTCTTAGAATACTGGAAGTTTGAAAAGTGACTATGAGTTTAAAATTTGGCTTTCTTGAGGTACTTTTTATAAGTAACCTGATGGTTTGATGCAGTAGTAAAACAACAAACTTTTCAGCCTGGGTAAGATGGCCAATCTACCTGCTTTCCTTCTCTCCATCCTCCAATAGGTGACAATACAACAGGGGCAACCTATTGTAAGCAAGAAGGCAGAGGGTAATGAAGATAATGTTATAAAAGCCAGGGAGATCGACTTTCTAAAATCATTGCTATGAGTCTTTCTTAAGAGGATGACCAGTTAGAACACATAGGAAACAAAAGCATGGGAAAAAAAAGATAATTAGGAAGAACGGAATGAACACTGAACTGTGAGTCAGAAGACCAGTGTTCCAAGCACAGGTTTGACATTTTCTGTTTTAGGTAAGTCCCTTAAAAATGGTTTGAGCCTTGTTTTCCTCATTGCAAGGATCAAATGATGTCTTATATGTTAAAAGTACTGAGTACTCAAAGAACTTGTAACTATAATATATTTACCATCCCAGTTCTATCACAGGACACATTTAATTCCCACCCCATCAATGACTTTCATTGCCTACCAAAACCTAATGTTATTCTTGCTAACTTTTATTATTTTTAAAAAATAGCTCCATAGGTTTGTGACTGAATCCATAACTCTCTCTTCACTTTGCTATAAATGTAACATAGTAATTTATGTTTCTGTACCATTTTATGTTATTTTGCTCCATAATGGCCTATCCAAATCTCATCCATCCTTCAGTATCCAAGTAAAATCTGTTCTCTCCTAAAAAGCCATTGCCACAAAACACTTAAGACTTTTAGAATAGAATGTATTATCCACACACTTGCTACTTACTATGCCCTACAAGGACCAGAATCATCAGCATCCCCTGAGAGCTATTGATTGATGCCTCAATTCTGATCTTCTGAATCAGAACTTGCTCTATAACAGGATCTCACAGTGACTTTTATGTACAGTAAGGTTTGGAGAAGCACTGATCTACTACACTCATTCTGTAGAGTGGTCATCTTATAGAATCACCTGTTTAATTTGTGTAACTATTTTTCCTTATGAAAATTAAAAATCCTAAAGTCCAGGAAAAATGTTTTATAATAATCCCCACAATACAGCTTCATAGAAAATAATTATATGTACTCTCATTAGAAAGTGATATACTCTCATCAACTGCATCTGCTAAAGAATGCATTATAGATATATTCTGATTCCTGAGTACTATACAAGGATAGAAATTGTACATGTAGATACTTATTTCTTATGCGTGACCATAGTATTATGTTTACTTTTTCATTCAGTACAAAGGAGCAAAGAATGATAAATGCCACATCGTTTTCTGTGAAGATATCACTCTTGGCATTCTTTTGAAAAGGGGAACTAAATAAGTCAGTGGCCCATTCGAATGAAAGCTGAGATGTGTCTGGGGAATACTGGAATCACACGAGAGGAAGCTGAATTGGTCCCTTGTCGTCATTCATAGATTAAGCTACATTAAAAGAAGTAGATGGATCAAGCCAAATGGCCTCATGTTCTAGAAAGTTAATCTAATGTCCTACTAGATTATACAAATCAAAGGTACAGAAGTGATTATTCTAATATTATATCCCAAATTATTACAGATACTCATTAGGCTATAGACCAGTGGATAAAGATAAACATCCGTATCTTTTCCCTGCTTTGGCTAAAGTTAGATGATCAGTAGTCACAAGATACAAATGATGTGTTTGGGGAAGTTTGCCGGATTCGTAAGAAAGCCAACCAATGATTTATTCCATAGGATGCCTGCTGTGCTACAAATCAACCTGTCCATTTGAGAAGTCTCGTTTTCAGCTAGCTGATGTGATTCAGAGTTTTCAGTGTGACATAAGAGGCGAGCCAGAAGAGAACTATTAATTAACCTCACAGAATCATCAGTAGGGTCCTGCATAATTACATGAGCTTATACATTATAAAAACACTGAGTACAAGGAGTTCAATATCAGGTCATCTTGTAGCCTAGGCTAGTTAAGAATGTAAGCCTGCCCAGGTATTTGACATGGTTATTCAGTAACAGAAAGAAGCCATCATTTGTTCTTTTAAAATAACCCTATTCTTTGAATAGTACCAGATTTAGGTTTGAAGCTGATCTCTCAAGTTTATCTGGTCCTCACTTTGACATTAACTGCCGGGGTATAACCTGTACTTAGTGTAAGTTGTATATTTCCTACGTATGTGTTTGGAGAGTAAGTTGAGAGAAGAGAATTATTCTGTTGTCAGTACAGACACTGAAATTCTTTGCATTTTAGACCAACAAAGGGCAGATCCCAAGGGCGTATCTTATATGTCC
Organism: Prionailurus viverrinus; assembly: GCF_022837055.1. Taxonomy (NCBI): domain Eukaryota; kingdom Metazoa; phylum Chordata; class Mammalia; order Carnivora; family Felidae; genus Prionailurus; species Prionailurus viverrinus. Next base: position 86,346,448 of record NC_062562.1, on the reverse strand, counting down.
AGTCTGGGTATCTTTGGGACAGTTACTGAGAAATTAGAAAGGCAGCATCCTGGCCTTGTGGTAAATTTTTATGACATTAACTACACAAATCCCATTTAAACTATATGAAGAGTTCTGTAGGGAGTATTTTATGCCACTCTTTATGGACATTAGACCCCAATTCAACGTTAAAATGGTATGTAAGTTGTTATAAAAATCTTTTTGCTAAACAGGTGATTTACTGTTCTTTCAATGGAATGGTGGTGTTCTTGATTTTGCTGTCAGAAGCAATTAACATGCCGTACTTTAATTTTATTAGTTGAATGCATGACCTGCAATGGGGAAAGTTATCGAGGTCCCATGGATCATACAGAATCAGGCAAGATTTGTCAGCGCTGGGATCGTCAGACACCACACCGGCACAAATTCTTGCCAGAAAGGTAAAATACCACCAAATCGTGCTTCCAATGATTCTTTTCACAAAGTGTTATTTGCTCCATGACAAACTTCTAGAGAAATTCTCCTTATATTATGATTTCTGGATAGTCTTGGGGCAAAGGGACTTCAGACAAGGCATATGAGAATGCTGGCCCCACCTCTGACCGGTCTCTGCTGAGGAGACTGAGCCCCTGAAATCAGGATGGTCCGAAACACAGGAGCATCAGTGGGGGGCAGAAGGGGAGCACTAACAGAAGCTTCCTCTTTCCCTTCCATGGCAGGGAAAAGACAGAGATCCATTAAGTAATGACTACAGTCCAAGCTATGAGAGGAGGCATTATTGCTAAATACAGGCCAATGTCCTTCTAAAGCCACATCTTCAATGACTTAGGTAAAGTGGGGTCACCTGTGTGACACCATGACATAGGTCATACCCATAGACAGAGAATGAAAGATGGAACAAACAATTCTTTGGCTGCTTTATCCTAGTGTGTTTTGAGATTGCCAGTCTGGAGAAGTCAGGCAACCACGTCTACATTTCTCCTCAGGAATAGTTTTTGAGCTTAAATGGTTAAAAAAAATATGTCTACTATGGTTCATTCCTTTCACATGAAATATTTTAGTTGACAAAAATGTCTTTATTTTTGTTATAAAGAATGAAAATACAATTGTAAGGGAAGTTCTGTTTCCATCTTTCTGAAAGGTGTTGTTCTTATCTTTTTGTTTGTTTTTCTCTTAAATTAAACTCTGTGTGTGTGTGTGTGTGTGTGTGTGTGTGTGTGTGTTTAAGTGAATCTCTTGTCCTTTCAGTGAGTGCAGGAGGAATATGGTAGCAATTAAAATCAAGTCACCAATTCAGGACCCTGTTAATTTAAAGGGAGGAGGGTACAGAGAAAGTGGTGTAATGGAGTTTCTCTCTCCCATGGTGGAGGTGAGGGCATGACCTAGAAGGGCTCTATTTTCAAAATTGATCTATCATTAGTAACAGAACTATTGAAACCTAACTTTCAGTTTGAACTTTAGGCCTGCCCCAGAAAAAGACCCGTTTTCTTAATGAGCAGGCTACATGAGGTCGTGTTTATGTAATCTGTCCTTAACTGGGCTTTGTGAGAAGGGGATTCAGTTTGGGAGCTCAACCTGGTGGACAGGTACCAAATGAATCTAACTTATTAGCAAAGGGATGTGTTCTATACTTACCAAATATGGAAGCTAACATACGCAATAGTTGATAATCAGCAGTTCTTGTAAGGTAACAGGAAATCTCTTCTTTCCCCAGCTAGTAGTATCCAAGCTCCGTCAAAAGTTACTTTGTGAACTGAGGGGTGGGTGGTGCTTCCAGGCAGATTTACATGACACTTTTCTTGGTGTGGTTTGCAGATATCCCGACAAGGGCTTTGATGATAATTATTGCCGCAATCCTGATGGCAAGCCGAGGCCATGGTGCTATACTCTTGACCCTGACACCCCCTGGGAGTACTGTGCAATTAAAATGTGCGGTAAGTTAGGGTCAAATTTATTGCTTCCTTTTCCTCTCAGCCTGGATCTAAGCAGGCGATTATTAGTGAGACAAGTTAACAACTATTTTACTTGATGCTTTAATGGGTGTAGGCTTTAATATTTTAGGAATGCATTCCATAATTCTATCCAAGGCTTTTGAATTTTCAGAGTCATTGTTTTGAAAGAGATAAGTGTGCAAGTGAACACAAAATATTTATACTTATGATGAAGGCCTAAACATTCTTATGTTATTTTAAAAAATATCCACAGAGGGAGAAAAAAGATCAGGGACTGTGTGCAGTATCATAATGTCATTAGGGCCTTAAAAGCTAGGACCTTAGATTGTTACCTTCCAACCCGGTATCCTTTCCATACCTTTCTTCCCCAGACATAACATGAGCTGTCAGCTGACTGTGAGCCTCTTCTGGTGAACAACAGAGGCTGCGGTGAAAAATAACAAGTCTAATAGAAGAATCTCAGAGACATCTTTAATCTCTAGTAGCTGATCCCCACCCCTCTGGCTGACCTTGTACGCAGCCTGTATTCTGTTCAAACCTGTCTTTTAGTTGTACTGTGGTCATTTTCTATATACTGGCCTTTACCCAACACTCCTGAATTTATGGTAAAAGCTTCTTACCTCACTTGCTTTATGGTAGCTCTTTAAATCTGTATGCTTGGTCCCCTCCTCCATGGTTAACTTACACAGTTTCACTCTTTGAAATAATACTGGATAGTTAGATATAGGCATGCTTTAATTTCTATGGGTACAAGTCTTATTTTTTCAGCTGGATCCTAAAATGCTCTAAGACTAGTAGAATTCCATGACTTTGTTAAGGTATAATAACATTGGAAATGGGCTTGGCAGCATAAAGATATGCATATAGAGAGGAATGTACAAAGAGAAATAATCTACGTAAGATAAGGTACCAGCACCCTGCATGATAAGTGGACAGTTATGAGGATAAGAATAGGTAGTTGCATATCTTCCTAGAGCAGCATGATGAGGATGTCCCTTTGAACAAACCTAATTCAACATTATTCACACTGTGATACTGCCAAGGTAAATCTCTCTCCACCTAGACCTGCTAACAAGAGGAAATGTTTTGGACAACTCAAATAAAGCCCATAGAAGGAGGACATGTCTGGCATGTGTGAAATAACCGCAGACTCTGGTATACCTGCAGTGTGAATGCAATGTTCTAAGGAAACTGAATTATCTGTTTGGTCCCTTGGCATAAAAGATGACTTCTGTGACAGTGTTTCTCTGTATAGATTGAGGTAGTTCCACTCATTGACTTCTAAAATCTCATTAATCTTCCCACCATTTTAGACTACTTAGATACAATAAACCAACTGTTTCCCTTCCGTTTTGTGTGCACAAATGTTTGCTTTTAGGCACTCCTGTAAATCGTCTCAGGAATAAGATCAGTATAAATACATACACACAGACACGATCACATGCATAATGATCTGCACATTCACTGTTGCCCTCCTATTCTTTTCCAACCAGTATTTGGTGATTTTAAAAGACACTGTGAGAGAAAAGAAATAAAATAAATATGATGCTTCCTAACTACCAGATAGATTTCTTTTTCTCTTCTGTCCAAAGAAGTGTTGGCTAATTATGCAACTAACATGCTGTGATTCAGATGGCTTTGTTAAACAGAGAATCGTGTGTATAGGATGGTAATGCTAAGAAAATGGTAGTAGAACATGTAAGCCAAACCCATATAGTGAAGAATAAAATCATTTCTTAAGCATGGAGAATATTTCAGAAATATTTCATTACAGGAAAGCTTTTAGTTTGTAAAAGTATACATGGAGACTATACTCTTATTCAGATGAATGGAAGTTGATACTCTAAAATTCTGGAAAGCTTAAGAGATAAGGTTTTGTGAATATTCTTGCTTACATTTATAGCAAAGCATATAGTGCAAAAGTAAGACATTTGGTGATGCTTTCAATTGTAGAACAGGTTTATATTGCTGCATAACAATTTACCAAAATGTAGTGGCTTAAAACAGTACACACTTATTATGCCATAATTTCTCTGGGTCAGAAGTCCAGGCATGACTCAGGTGGATTCTCTGCTTAGGATCTCACAAGGCCATGACCCAGGTGCCCACCAGACCTACTCTCTCATTTAAGACTCAGTATCCCATTCCAAGTCCAGCAGTTGTTGGCAGAATTCTTGTGGTTACAGCATGGAGGTCCTCAGCTCCGAAACACTGCCTAATGTTTCCTGCTCTATGACCCTCTCCACAACAGAGAATTTTACTTCTTCAAGGATAATGGCAGAGTTTTCTGCTAGTTTCAGCCTCTGACCTCTACATTCTCTTTTATTTTTTTTTAATTTCTTAATTTTCAAAATTTTTCTTTATTACACAAATCCTCTAAAAGCCTTAACATTAACTTCAAAATTTAACAATAAATCACAAGATATTTTAGGAAAGAATTTTTGTTTGTCAAGGAGATACAGGGACAAAACAATAGCATGGAATAGGTGTAATATAATGTAATAGACATTTTGAATAGCATGCCACTTGAATATTCATGTGCAATAATGGCAATTTCTAATTAAAGGGCAATAGTTATTTTAAAGCTCTACATACTCTTTTAAAGAGCTCATCTGTTTAGCTCAGGGCCACTTGAGGTAAGCTCCCTTTAATTAACTTAAAGTCAACTGATTAGGGACCTGACTTATACCTGCAAAATCTCTTCACTTTTGTTGTACAACATAAGCTGGTTACAGAAGCCTCCAGATTGCTATCTGTGAAGCCCTCGGGAACACAAAACTCTCACAGGGGTCTGTGGACATGGACAGCTTAGAGGCTCAAATTCTAGCTCTTTTACTTCCAGATTAATTCTTTCCCCAAATCTTCTGCTTGAGATGTACATGTTACTAAGGAGTTAGTCAAGTTCAAAATCTTACCTTCTCATTCACCATTACTCTTTCTTACTTTCCCGAATAAAACCAAACTGCCCATCCTTCCTGAATTTTATTTTGGTACATTGTCCTGGGGTGTAAAACCTTGGGAAAACTAAACAAAGAGACCTTTGCAAATGCTATATATTCATGCTGCTTATCATTTATGTACTACTAATAATTACACAACTCTATCTGGAATATATACATACATACGTGCAAGTGTGTTTCTATGTGTGTGTAGGGTACATGTGTATTTATCCCTTAGAATACTATGGTCACAAGAAATTTAAATAAATTTCAAAATATAAAAATCTTTGAGAAAAGTATGATGGGGTTAAGATTAAAAGACTCTCCAACATAAAATACATTAAATTCAAGGGGCACCTGGGTGGCTCAGTTGGTTAAGCGTCCAACTGTTGCTTTTGGCTCAGGTAATGATCTCACAGTTTGTGAGTTTGAGCCCCGCATTGGGCTCCATGCTGACAGTGTGGAACCTGCTTGAGATCCCCCTCTCCCTCTCTCTGCCCCTCCCCTGCTCACTCTCTCTGTCTCTCTCTTAAAAATAAATAAATAAAGTTAAAAGTTAAAAAAAAAATTCAAATAACATTCCATGGGTAAAGTGGAATAGAAATACTAATTCAAGGAGAAAAAGAGTTTGATAATATACATTTATAGATATCAAATAGATATTTATAGATATCAAATCACTCCATTAATCTTTTTTAAAGTGCAATATAAAAATTTTGGTGTAAAAATGACAGTAGTTAACATATGCTAGAAATCACATCTTTTGCAACTATTTAAACTTACCATTAAAAATGTGGATGTCAACTTAAAAACATGTGGGAGAACATAAATTTTTGTTTTCAAAATTCTCTTAGTAATAGGAATAAAAAAAAAACAAAAGCAAAAACCAACACACCTCCACCAACTGAAGATCACTATATATTTCCAGTAATTGGCAGGAGAGTGCTGAGACAGGAGGCAGGTGGGTCTGATAAGAGCTGATTGGAACAGGCCAGTAATGTGAATTAATGCCGTAAACAGTGAGCATAACAAGGTGAGGAAGGATGTGAATGATACTGAAGAGTCTGAATGTCCAATATGTAATGACAAATTGGATATAGTGGGAAACGAGATAGGGAAAGAGCAAAGTCTTACATATTTCCTAAGTTACTGAGTAGATGATGCATATTTGAGAGAGATGTAACTTTGAGGAGGAAGATAAGAAAGCTGAGTTCTGCTTATGCTGAGATGCAGGTGCTCGATGTCTATGCTCGTAGCACATCCAACTTCAGTCTTTTCTGAAGGTCTTGAAAAGTCATAAGTAAATAGTGACAGAAAAAACTTCTCCAGAACAGCAATTCCAGGGAGCACACAGAAACCACAAGGAAGATTGTCAGCCCCTTTTGCATAGGAGTTATTCAATAAATATTTACTGACTAGCTCTCATACCTCAAAATTTTTTCTAGATTCTGGGGGTATAGAAGTGAACAAAACACACCAAGGTCTATGATAAAATGAAATTTCAGAGCACTAGCAAGAACTAGTAAAGTAAAAGCTGACATTGCCGTGACACTGGCATTTTCACACCTTTCAGAGCCAAGGTTTTGATGACTGCAATCTGTTCCTTTTATTTGTTAAAAGCTGAATGAGCCACAAATTAGTTCCTGTCACTTTGCTCCCAACCTTTTAATCTTAGAATCAGTGGATGTATCCCCGAAAGTGAAGGATGAATGTTGCTCATCACCTGACAAATGTGGCCGGGACAGGCCTTCTCAGTAAACATTTGCACCATGTTCCTCAGAAAGCGATTTCTACCCAAATGGCAACAGTTCACAAACATCTTGGCTATATGCCTTTTAAAAAATATATTACAGGGACCCTTGGTGGCTCAGTCAGTTAAGCATCCGACTTCGGCTCAGGTCATGATCTCATGGTTCGTGAGCTTGAGTCCCACATCGGACTCCATGCTGACAGCTCAGAGCCTGTAGCCTGCTTCGGATTCTGTGTCTTCCTCTGTCTCTTCCCCTCCCCCGCTCATGCTCTCTCTCTTTCTCTCTCTCTCTCAAAAATAAATAAACATTAAAAAATTTTTTAAATATATTACAGTTGTATTTGGCAATTAATACCTCAATAAAGCTGAAAAACGGTTTCAAAATTTTATGAATAGACTGTGTCCTTCTGAATGCATAGGGAACAGTATAATGTGCATGTCTAATTTTCTACTAAGAATCACTGAATCAAAAGCACAGGGGTAGAAAAGAGGGAATTGAATACTTTAAAGTTGCCGTAAGGTTTAATCATACTTAAGCTCTGGAACCACACGTGATGTAGTATGGAGTGGGCAGATCATCTGAAGGGGCAAGTTTAAAGTCCAGGTGCTGCATCAAGAAGCTTTCCATTTCTGAGTCAATAGGGTTTCTATCTCCGTCAATCAGTGCAGAGACTTCCTAAAGGAGGGAATATGAAGAAACTCAAGGGCAGATCCCATCTTCTGGAGGTTAGTTATCCTCATCCAGAGAGACCAGATGCTCATAGTTCTTCAACATCACGTCCCTGTACAAAGCCCTTTGAGCAGGGTCCATGCTTTCCCACTGCTTCTGAGAGTATTCTGTGGCCACACCCCTGAATGTCATCCCATTTCTTACTCCTATTTTGTCTTCTTTCTACTCTACCGAGCTTTCTTCTCCAGCAACATGAAATATGCATATGCAAATCAATCATTCCAGGGGTCAGTGTCACTCAAATTTAGTTTTGGGTCAAATCCATCATCGCCATGTTGAGGTAGGCCCACTGAGTCCCATAAGGGGAATCATTTCACCAATTTATCCTGAGAAACTCTGAGTTGAGTGAGCAGAACTGCATATAAGTGAATTCTAAAATGGCGGCTTGAAGGGGCTAGTGGGTGTCTTTATCAATCTTCTCCCTTAAAAATTCCATGACCATCTTTCACATGTATTCCACAGAGTGATCTTTGCTCTGCACTATCCACTGCTGGTTCTACCTGGCTATATAACTTTTAACAGATTTCCAAGTATATGGAATTTTAGACATTGCAAATATATAACAAGATTGGGAGTCCTGTATAATACCTGAGTGAAATTCTGATTTTCTTATGGTTTTCCACTATAGTAACTTTATATTCTGAATAACAGTTCCACAGATTAGTTCACTGCTGTTTAGAGAGAAATAATAATATTTGTTGGGACTATTTATATTTTTCTGAAGTGAAAATACTTCTCTGGCAATTGAAAAGCTTTAATTTGGTTGATTGTCAAAGAAAATCTTCTTGATTATTTAAATCAGTTATTCACAAACTTCTTGGACTGAAGATATCTTTACGTTCTTTACCATTATTGAGAGCCCCAAATTGTGTACGTGAGCTATACAAATCTATATGTACTGCATTAGAAATTAAAATGTAAATTTAAAGAATATTAATTCATTAAAATAGTGACGAGCTCATTGGATGCTAATAAATACAACATATTTAAAATGAAAACTATATTTGTCAGAAAAATAGGGAGAACAATGGCAGTGTTTTAGATTTTCTGCAAATTCAGATTTTTTGCAAATTTCTTCAATTGATACCTTAATTAGAAGATGGCTTTGTGTTTCGCATTTGCTTTTGCATTCAGTTTTCTGGAACGTTAAACCTCAAGTGCTCTAGGAATTTCACTGTATAAAACACAAATGACATGTTAGAATTGTCCTAATAGAGTGTTTTGATCTCCGAGATCCCCCAAAGGACCTCTGGGACCCGAGGTGTTCCTCTGCAAACAGCTTTTTTGCTACATGTCAGACCTGTAAGGCTGATGTGGTCCCATTAGGATATACATTAACTAGCATATACCTGTTGGATGGTCAAATTGTTTTCCAGTTCTCACCAAGAGCAAATCACCTGGTTGGAGATTTCTATCATCTATCACCTTTTTCTGATTTTCTTCTTTTATCCTGTAGGATGGTCTAGTCTGCTTTTCAAGCTCTCTTTTGTATGACTGATACCACCATTACATCTAAGGTTCAAAAATCTAGAATGATCCTAGACATGATCTTTCCTTCACTCCTCACATTTGACCCACCACTGTCAATTTTATTTTGTATATACCTCTCAAATCTAACCATTTCACTCTCTCCTTTTTCCATTAGTGTTATTTTTCTTCTTGAATATTTAAATTGCCTTCTGAAAGGAGATGAATCCATATTCACTAGTTTTTCCCTTCAATCCCTTCTTCATACTACAAACAGAATGATATAAAAATCTGAGTATATCATTTCCCATCCCTAGCAACACACACACACACACACACACACACACACACACACAGACACACCAGTTAAAAACCTTTCAATGATTTCCTTCTACCTTAGAACAAAGACAAAACAAAACCATCTTTTACTTCCCTACCCATATCTCTAACCTCATATACTACCACATTTCTCTCCAAGGTTCTCTATTCCAGCCAGAATAGCTTACTTCCTATGCTTCATATTTTCTATATTCTCATTTATATTTCCTTCACCCCTAACTTCTTCTCTGCCTTGAAAATTTTTTATTCTTTTTCACCCAGTTGACGGCTACTAATTGCTGAAATTTCCACTCAGTTACTATTTCCTCAGTTAGCATTTCTTCATCTGACTTCTCTGACTTGGTCAAATTCCTTAGTATATATTTATACTATAATAAACCTCTCCTATGTGCTTCTCAGAGCCTTGTCTTTACATTTGTTTTTGAAATTATTTGATTAATAGCTCTATCAAAATTTGTAAGCTCCACCAAAACACAGATCATGTCTCTTTTTTGGTCAGCACATTGCTTTAGACAAGACAGGGATTCAACAAGCATTTGTTGAATGAATGAATGTTACATTCCTATATAGTGGTAGTTTTTCATTTGTGTGTGTTTGTGCGTGCGTGTGTGTGTGTGTGTGTGTGTGTGCGTGTGTGTCTCCTGGAATGTCTTTTATGCTTCTAGATTTTCATATGACAACTTAGCTTTTCTCAGATATTGCCATGCATGAAGATTTGTTTCATGCTTTCTTCCTATCACCTCAACTCATCCTGAACTCATCCTGAGGTTTCATGCTTCTCTGAGATACTTTTGTTCATTTGTTGTTAGTTGTCGGGAGGGCTTTTTCTTTACCAAAAAATAGACATATTTTGTCATGTTTTGCCTTATTTTTCTCCTCCATTTTCTTCTTTTTTTTAAAATTCTAGACACATATGTGTCCAGAGACATTTTATTTATTTTTAACAGCTTTACTGTGGTGCAATTAATATAAACTGTACATATTTAATGTATACAATTTGATTGATTTGATCATATGCATATACCCATGAAACCATCTCCACAATAAAGGTAATAAACACATCAATGATTTCCAAAACTTCTTCCTGCCATTACTCTCCTTTTTTTAATGTATGTGTATGAATGTTTAACTTGAGATCTACTCTCAACATTTTTTTTTTTTAGTATACAGTGTCGCACTGTTAACCACAGGTACTATGTTGTTCAGATCTCTAGGTCTCTATAATTTACTCATTTTGCGTAACTAAAACTTTATACCTATGAAACAACTCTCCATTTCAGAAATGTTATCTAGGCAGATCTTTGATAGCTAAGATTTCTATTCAAAGTATTGTTATAGACTGAACTATGCACCCACCTCCTGCCATACACACACACACACACACACACACACACACACACACACACATTCATACATTTAAGCCTTAATCTTCAGTGTGACAGTATTTGGAGATAGGGCATTTAGGTGGTAATTAAGGTTAAATGAGATCACAAGTGTGGGACCCCAATCTGATAGGATTAGTGGCCTTATAAGTAGAGTAAGAGATCTCTCTCTCTCTCTCTCTCTCTCTCTCTCTCTCTCTTTCTCTACTGCTTTTGAGCACACAGCGAGAACGTGGCCATCTACAAGCTAGGAAGGTACTCTCACTAGAAACCAACTTGGCTGGTACCTTAATGTTTGACTTCCTAGCCTCCAGAATTGTGAGAAATACATTTCAGTTGTTTTTAAGTCTGTGGTATTTTGTTATGGTGGCCCAAGCAGACTAATACAGGTGTGTTTGACAATAAATAAAAAGAATCCTTCCTTCTAGTAATCAATCTACACTGGTGTGGTTTTAAGAGAATATCTAACCTTGTAAAATTGAGTGTGTTTATATGTTTGGAAAAGAATCTTAGCACATTATTTTCTTTCTTAAAGAAAGCTGTTTATTTCTCAGAACTTGTTATTTTATCCAAGGCTAGAACAGAGATTCATAGAAATGAAATCTCATTGTATTCTGAGTCAGACAAAAACAATGCCATCAATACCCTTTCTCAGGGGAAAGATCTTATACTTGGAGGTCTTTTTCAAGTCATCTTCTAAGGAATAAGAGTATAGAACTGAAGACCTTTCATGAAAGTCTTGTCTCTTGAGCATTTTATACCAGTAAAGGCTTGGATAAAGTCCAAAGAAAAGTTTCAGATAGGAATTCTAGGCTCATAGGGAAAGCAAACGTGCAAGCAATTTGAGGTTTGTGCTTTGGAGTCTTTATACTACTTTCCCATGTCAATTTTAAAACAAGAAGCTCTTTAAATTTTCATTGAGCCTGATCCTGCCATTTGCGGACCAAAGAGCACAAGTCTGTTGATGGGAGAATAGCTTTACACACTGTTCCCAATCTCTAGGGACCACCATAAAGTAAATCCTATGTTTCAGTTGATCTTCAGTAGCTGAAGTGGGAATAGAAGTGGGTTGTGCAGAAGTATTCCAAGGAATAATGAGGTATTTGTCCAATGGCCTGTGGAGCAACTTGCTCCTAGCTATAGGCAAAGCAACAGCAACAGTGTATCACCACTGGGATATCTAGATTTTGGGGGAGAAGGGGGACTGTAAATGTCAGGGTTTACTTATCCTTCATGGAAAGCTTATGGAACTCTGTGCATGGCTGTCTGTAATATGCATGTGCACTTGTATTCTCCAGTTGCCTTTCACAGACCTCCATCAGCGCTCTGAAGTTTCTCGGCAAAAACTCAGAGAGACTTCCACAGAGAAAATGGATCAGATTCATTATTTGTCATCTTATTCTAGTGGTCTTTCTGTTGGGTGGCATGGTGTCTGTCCCAAGCATCACATAACAGTTAATGTTCATTCTCTCAGAAAATCTATTCAAACCTTAAAGTCCCCACCAGATATTATAGCAATCAGATCATAACACATCCATACCAGCAAAGTGAAATTAATGTTCCAAGAGGCACCCATTATATTTGATTATGTTGTAAAAGAACAGTGCAAAATTTCAGTAGTCAATGTTGTTTTTATAAAAAGCATTTCCAAACAGAAAACTTTATGTCACTCATCAAAGAAAAAAAAAACATTTCTTCACTCATAGGTCATGAAAGATCATACAACTATCTTTACATGTGCTTCCAAAGGGTGGCCACCACTGGCACACCTGAAAAAAATGCTTTATTTGTGAGGAGCTCTCTTATTTGTGAGTTTCTCGGATTTTTCAGTGTGCTTGGTAGACACAAAATTGCAAAAATGTTTGTATATATGAAGATATACACATGTTGCCTTGGCTAAACTTGATCAACTGCAGCTGATATTTAGGGACGTTTCTGTGCTTCTTTTCTTTACCACTTTGGCCACGGGAGACCTCAAAATCTTCCCTTATTCAGGTCCCATGTTATAAAGTATTAAGTCCAGAGGAATAGCTTTCCCAAAATTTAATAGCTTTTTCCAAATCAACTGGCATGAAACATTTGTTTTGTTTTTGCATCAAGTTTTGGTATTTATACAGTAGGACAGGTAAAGGAGTCTATTTTATTACAGTTCAGGAATAATTCATCTTGTTTGAGTAGGAAATATGTATGTAGGCAATAAAGAAGGAACATTTGTATCACAGTTAAGTGGTCTATGAAAAATCATTCACATGATCCTCATCAGATAATATGTGTTCAACAGCTGTATGGAATTTCATAATAACTCCTATTTAGTGGTGAAAATTATTTAGTTACCTTGTTGTACTAATATATTTTTTTGGCCTATGATATTTATTCTATACATTTTCACCAGAATTATATAGCTTTTCATTATGAAGGCACTTTTAGCAGTTGAATGTCGAATGGGATAAATACAGACTCACGAACTTCAGAGAGCACTTTTTGAAGAAAAATATTATCTCAATACTGCTAGTTTGCAGTTAAAATCATAACCATCAAATTGCTTGAGGTATATATTTCAAAGTTATGGATACTTATTAAAATAAAAGTAAACAAAAAGAATACTATTAATTATATTTTTTTATATCTTGTTGAGGCCTGTCTTAGTTCGGGCTGTTATAACAGAATACTATGGACTGGGTGGCTTATAAACAACAGACATTTATTTCTGACAGTTCTGGAGGCTGAGAGGTCAAAGATCAAAGTACTAGAAGATTCCTCACATGGTGGAAGGGGTGAGGGAACTCTGTGGTGTCTTTTTTATAGGGGCACTGATCCCATTCATGAGGCATCTGCCCTTATGACCTAAGCACCTACCAAAGACCCCACATCCTAATACCATGACATTTATGATGAGGATTTCAACATATGAATTTGGGGGAGACATAAATATTCAGTCCATAGAAAGGCCTAATGAAAAGTTATATTTATTCTGTACTATGTTGTATTTTTATTAATGTGCAGTAATTTCTGTAATTTCCAAAGGTTTGAGTTTCCACCTCCAAATTAGAATCTGTTAAATAATACAAATTGTTTACAACAAATCCAAAATTGTGGGTTTTATTTACTCATTTTAACTAACACTGTCTTTAAGTGAGTATTTGGTGGCTGCTTAAATTTATATCAAAGTTTTTAAATTATACTAATGTAAGTTTAGAAAAAAAACTTTTCAACAAAATTGTCCAAATGAGGATTTTATGATTGCTACTTTTAAAAGTGAAAGAATCTTTAATTAAATCTTTTTTGAGGAAACTTTGCAGTTGAGGTACAAAGTTAGTACCAACAATTAGGTCTCTAAACTTGACACTGGGATTTTAGTGGATGAATCAGCAGTGAAATGTCTTCCACAATATCCACAATATTCTTATTCAAGGAGTCCTTTTTTTTTATTTAGGGTTTTTGAAATTTGAAAACTTTTCTCTCAAATTAGGAAAATTTTCATCTTTGACTAGCTTTAAAATTTTACGATTCCTCTTAATATTTTCTTTTTTTTAAGTTTTTTTAATTTATTATTTGAGAGAGTGTGTGCATGAGTGGGGGAGGGGAGGAGAGAAGGAAGGGGGGGGGAGAGAGAGAGAGAGAGAGAGAGAGAGAGAGAGAGAGAGAGAATCCCAAGAAGGCTCCACACTGTCAACGTGGGGCCTGACTTGAGGCTTGAATGCACGAACTGTGAGATCATGATCTGAGCTGAAATCAAGAGTGGGGCGCTAAACCTAAAGAGTCACCCAAGTATCCTATCCTGTTAATATCTTCTAAACATGAACATGTGGTTACTCATTGAATTTTCTAGGTATTGAGTTCCTCATGAATTATGATAATATTTACTTAATTATCTCCCCTTTTACAAAAAAAAGTTCAATTAAAATTGTTTTGACATTAAGTCTCTATGTATGGTTTCAAATTTTAACTGTCATGGGTTATTTCTGCAAAATGTCACTTTACAAAGGTATTTATGAAAAAAAAATGAAGATCCAATTATTCTTGTCTAATAACACATTCTAGAAATTATATTTGTTTTTAATCTTATATTGATATCGTAGTGTCCAAGGAGCAGAGTTTGGTAATTTCTGATGGGCTCAGCCTCTAGCTATGTTCTCAGTGAGATGTGATGGACACATACCTAAGCAAAGGCAGGTGTGATTGACATTGAAAATCGTCAAGTTTGGGTTTTTTGATTACATATTCACGATGTTAGAGTAATACCTGAGAAAAATGGGACAGTAATAAAACCAAACACACACAAATACATAGGAAAGCAAGACAGTAGAAGTACACAAGACAGGCAATCGGGTCCCTGAGAAGAGCAGTTGAAGTACTTTTGTTCTGTGCCCTAACTCTGACTTTACTGCCGTGGCCTGGGTGCTGCATCCTGAGGTCACAAGTTTGCTTCCCAGGAACTTGTGCCCAACAGGTGGGGGATTAAAAACTTTTCTTCTTAAAATGTTAAGCTAATAAATTGATAGGTCTCTGGAGACATTTGATTTTGTCTTTTATCACATCATAGTTTTGTAACTAGATATAAAATATGTCAGTACCAGCTTGACCTTTTAACTGTCTAAAGTTATCACCTTTTAAAGATGTGCCCCGGCCCCCCAACTCAGTATCCTCAACTCATTTAACAGTTGACTCAAATAATCAGAAATACAGTTGCTTGTTGGTATTTCTTTTGATAAAATATAGTTCCTGAGGATGTATAAAATCCATCTTACTGTCTATTCCATCAAATAACTTTAATATTAAAATCGTAAAGGACTTGGTTAAGTAGCACTTTTTCTATACAAGTCATTTCTTCCAGGCCAATAATTTTTATTCTTCCTGAATCACTGTATGTTACCAATATCAGTATACATTAATTCTCAGAAATCAACTCTCAATGACCACTTTACAGATCAATCTCTGGACATTTTACTTATCTCCATTTCAAGTTCCTTTTAATTTAAGGTATTTCTGAGACAATTTTTTATTCCCTAAAGTAGATATATATAAGCTGCCAAGGGGCACCTGGGTGACTCTGCTGGTTAAGCGTTGACTTCTGATTTCTGCTCAGGTCATAATCTCACAGTTGGTGAGTTTGAATCCTGCACCGGGCTCCATGCTGACCTAGTGGAGCCTGCCTGGGATTCTCTCTCCCTCTCTCTCTCTCTCTGCCCTTCTGGCTCTCTGTCTCTCTTTCAAAATAAATAAACTTAAAAAAATAAAAATAAAAAATAAAAGTGTGGAAGAGATACATAAGAAATAAAAGCATATTTTAAAAAGAACTGTTATTAGAAGGGCAATTCATGGAAATCTGTTTATACAACCTAGTCCAATGGTTGAAGTGGTCATTAATTAATCTTCCTCCTTTTTCACGGAGTTTCATAGAATAACGCCAAACTGAGGCTCCACTTAGTTTGCATGGAACTCAATGAAATAAAACATTAAGTCCCATAAGGTGGTGATTATTTGTAAGAAATAAATAAATTTAAATAAAATTGAAGAGCCATTTAAAAAGAATTTACACTATTAAATATGGAACTTTTATAGACACCCTTAGCCTCTGAAGACACGTCTAATTCTGAATTCTTTTGAGAAATGATATATATAATTCCAGAATGTATGAATCAAAGATATTTATTCACATCCGAAGCTGTTCTAGAGTGTGGCAATGTGAGTTTTATCTAGAAGCATCATTAATGACCATTTAGATTGTAAAGGAAACTGAGGAGTTTACATTACTTTACTCTATTGAACCATAAACATTTTCATGATATTTTGAGAAGGTGTGTGGATTTTAGTTGCTCCTTAAATATTTTCAGTTTCAGTATTGAATTAAAATTAGTGAAATTTTAATTTTGTACTTTTTATACTTTGTTACTGAGATTTTTATGATCTGCATGGAATGTGGTAAGCATTATATTTGGACTAGGAAAAAAGCATGAAATAAATCTGCCTAGGAACAATTGATTTCTTTTAATGCCAACAAATTGATTAAAACATTAACATAGGTTAGAATATATTTATTATACTGGAGGAGAACAGTGGTTAATGCCATTACCAACTTTTGTATGTATTTAAACAAACTAATTTTCGGAATAATTGTATAGCCATTTCAGAAATACTGTCTATTCAGCATATGTTAGTTATAGCGACATATGGAAGTAAAATGCCTTTAAAATTTTTTTCAAAAATACACTATTTTAGTATTTGAATGAAAATAAACTTGGAATGGAGATAGTAATAACAATAAATTGACTTAAAACAGTGTCAACACTAAGCAATTTTATTTTTGAAAGAAAGAGAGAGAGAGAGAGAGAGAGAGAGAGAGAGCAAGTGGGGGACGGGCAGAGAGAGAGAGAGAAAGAGGGAGAGAAAATCCCAAGCAGGGTCCACGCTGTGTGCACAGAGCCTGACGTGGGGCTTGAACTCACAAACTATGAGATCATGTCCTGAGCCAAAATCAAGAGTCAGACTCTTAATAACTGAGCCACCTAAATTGATTTTTTAAAAGATAACTGCTCTGTAGATCAACTTTTCCCTTTCTTACTGTTTTTATGACCAAACTTACAGCATAGTGCTTTTTAATTTCCCTGATTGTTCACTATAGTACTCATAGATATTTTTCAATTTCTAAAGTAAGAAAAGCGATTATAAAATATATAAAAATTAATAAATAGAAAGATTGTACATCTAATATTAATGAATGAATAGACAGAATCAGGAAATTTAAGCGCTATTAGATGACGTTCTTTCAAACTAGGCTAGATAAAGTCAAGCTAGAATATCTTTTTTTAAATTTTTATTTATTTTTGAGAGAGAGAGAGCATGCATGCTCTCAGGGGAGGAGCAGAGAGAGGGAGACACAGAATCTGAAGCAGGTTCCAGGCTCCTTGCTGTCAGCACAAAGCCTGATGCAGGGCCTGAACTCACAAGCCGCAAGATCATGACCCGAGCCAAAGTTGGACATTTAACCTACTGAGCCGCCCAGCCGCTCCTAGAATATTCTGTTTCATGAGCAGAGAAATTCTATAGTTGAGTCCACCATGTTAACTCACTCCTTTAGGCTGAGTGAGAGAGCAATAATGATAACTGAAATAATATTCTACTCAATTATTATAAAAACCTATGTGACAGAATACCTTAGTAATCCATGTGCAAAAGAACATTAAGAGATGGATGAAAGATTTAAAGATTGTACTTAAGTTTAATGCTGTTTTTACCACTAGCTCACAGTACTATGAATGACACAGATGTGCCTATGGAAACAACTGAATGCATTCAGGGTCAAGGAGAAGGTTACCGGGGCACCATCAACTCCATCTGGAATGGAGTTCCCTGTCAGCGTTGGGATTCCCAGTATCCTCACCAGCATGACATAACTCCTGAAAATTTCAAGTGCAAGTGAGTATATTAGGCACATATAAATTTCAGCAGGCTCTCAGGAAACGAGGAAGAATGGTGACTCTAATAATTCCTGTGTTAGTAATTCTTAAACTTTAGTGTGTCTAGAGACAATCAGGAGTTAAAACGCAGATTCATCCACGCAGATATTTTGATTCCTTAGATATGAGATTTGGACCTCAAATATGCATTTTAATAAGCACTCTAGGTGAGTTTTGAATCAGATAGTTGAAGTACCATATTTTGGAAAACGCACCTCTAGGTTTCTGATCACAGCTTTGTTTTCGCAGGCACATTTCATAACTCATTTAAGGATAATGATAGCCAGCCAAGTTTCAAGCTAGTGCCTTCTTAAAATTTCACATTAATTTTAGGGGAGATTACATTTTTTTTTCTTTTACAAAAAGAGGCATGCCTTCATTTCAATCAGCATTGTAAACTGATGTGTTTTCGGCCTTGAAGAAATATTATTTTTAAAGTCTCAAATGAATGTTTTCTGCTGTTTCTAGATTCCCTTTGAAGAGTAGGAAAGTAAAACAATTATTTAGATGAATCAAGCCAAAGAAACTGCCCTTGAATATCAATTATATTGCCGCTATGTGCCTTCTCCATGGCTGTTTTTTTTCACCGCTTGACTTTTGCTGGACAGAACAGCCACAATGCCATGTGTTTTTAAATTGTCCACCTTGTTATGAGGAACATAAAATGATTGCTTTTGAAATTTATAACACACGTGCCATTCATAGTGGCTTTGCCGAAATAGCACCTATAAATAACATATATTGGCTTTATGTAATTGGCTTTTAATAAGAGAGCTTAACATTTCAAGATGGAGAATTATGAGCATGAGTTGGCCCATCCACTGGAGAGAGGAGATATTTTATAGGTTCGTTGCTTGTTTTAGCTAATTTAATGTATTTGCTTAGATAGTAAAAACATAAATATTATTTCATTATTTTATAATAACAAATGTTTACTTGTTATTGTGGGTTTTCTTCCCTCATTTACTTCAGAGCAATTCTCTCTGCTCCTGACCCATGTGTTTCACACCTCAGAAGTAAATACCAAAGTAGAGAAAGCAAAGAGAATGAGAAGAGATTAGTTAAGAGGCACAAAGGAGACAGTGTCCATGCCATTCACATGTTTTGTTAATTTCTAATGAATGGTGATAATACTCAAGTAAGAAACTGTGTATGTACAAATACTCAAAAGAATTTAACTAGGCAATTATTCATCTAAAAGAGCAAATTTGTGTAAAATTTATGTAAAACTCAATTCGCATATTTTATACTGGCACACATTTTTAAAATATAAGTATAAATTGGTTAAAAGAAATAAAAGATTTTCTTCATAATAATTTTATCATTTCATAAGAAGGCTAATGGCTTTAATAAGGGTTGTAACTATGATCGCTTGCTATGCAGTGGCTTTAGCTATTAGCGATCACTGTTCTCACGATCTTACATAACCCAGTTTGTATCAGGACCTATTTTGACTAGATAACTTACTAACTTGTTGGTTTTATAACTGAACTCAAGTTTCTTCCTTAAAAAAAAAAACAACAAAAAACTTCTCTGTTTCTAATGGTGAACATGAATATTACTAAAATTGTACTTCTGATTGGACCTAAGTGATACAAAGAATGCAGTTTCCAATAGATTGAATATTAATCTTGTTAAATTATTTGTCAGGGCGTCTCTAAAGAGAAAGCTCATGTTTGATTCAAATTTGAGAGCATTTGCTTGAGAGAGCAAACCATAAATTACATGTCTTATGTAACGTGAACCTTATATTAAGGTAAAATTCTTTTATATATAGGGAATAATAATATAGACTTTTTCCTGATTAAGCACTTTAAGTGTCTATCAAATCACTGCTAACATAAAGGATGTCTATGCAATACGCTGACGATTTCTCCAACAGTTAGGGTTTCTATAGAATTAAGAGAATGTTTTACAGAAATATTTATAAGATTTTATAAGACTTATAAGATTTATAAGATTTGAGATCACTTTTATAAATCAATAAAGCAGCGTTCTGGAATGGAAAGAAATGTATGCAGCAAATTAAATCAAAGGAATACAGAATTCAAGAAAAAGAAAGCTATTGTGTGTGTGTGTGTGTGTGTGTGTGTGTGTGTGTGTCAAATGTTTGGATAGGTAGAACTTTCATTTTAAATGAGAGATACATGTTTCTACATTATATATCGGCCGTGAAAACATAAAAATAAGAGGCCAGTGTTTACAAATTATAATAGTTGAGAGTCCAGGCGTTGAGAATGAGTAAGAAAAATGAGGTGGTGCTATTTTTCCCTTCATGAGGCAGTAGTGTTTGTATGGAAGTCCAGGCCTGTGGCATGAAAAGAATACTGACCTCTGACAGCCTTTATTTCAGTCATATGGGCGGTGTCAGTTGTGTATATTGAATTCTAAATTGTTATAACTCTCCTAAATCTAAAACTTAGAACTCTGTTTATAAACATGCATGCATTCGGGGATTCTAGAAATGTAATAGCGCTTGTTTCCCCATTTGTAAGAACTCAGGCAATTTGCATTAACGCACTTATTCTCAATAGGGACCTACGAGAAAATTTTTGCCGAAATCCAGATGGAGCTGAGTCACCCTGGTGTTTTACCACTGATCCAAACATCCGAGTTGGCTACTGCTCCCAAATTCCAAAATGTGATGTGTCGAGTGGACAAGGTAATAGCTGACATTTTCAGGGTGGGCACGACTAATTTCAGGGTTAATGCCTAAAGGGAGAACACATTTCACAGCGGAGGACCTACTTCTTGTTGCACTGTTTTTTTTGCTGGTTTGCAAACAAAATCACCAAGTCTGCAGTTGAATTTCTTTTACACGTTCATTTGTTCAACTTTTATTTGTTTATTTGAGTGCATACTAGTGTCAGGCACAGTTTTAGACACTGGGGATATACTAGTGAGCAAAACAAAATTATCTCCATGGGACTCCAGAAATTCCCGCAAACAGACAACGAAAATAAATAAGCAAAAGGGAAGTGGGAATGATAAGTTTGTTTGTGTAAATGCTAGAGGGAAAAATGTCCCAGAGGTAGAGGAGACGGTGTTGCTATTAGATTTTAACGGTATGGGAAGCTCTTACATATCAAGGGAACGTTTAAGCAGGACCTCAAAGGGGTGAGGGAGCATCATGTACCATGTGCATGTATCTGTAAATAGCGTTCTAGGTAGAGGAAACCGCAAGTGAAAATGCCATGAGATGGGACAGTGCTTGAAAAGGGAAAGGAAAGAAACACCACATCACTGTGGCTGGTACAGAACAAGCAAGGGAGACCATAGCAGAGGATGTGGTTAGAAAACAGTTGGGCTAAAATCACATATGCCTGGTAGGAATTGGAAGGATTTACACTTTTACTCTGAAAGAGAAGGGACTCTGTTGTGGGGTTCTGAAAGATGTAGATGATCTGTCTGGTTTCAATTTTAACAAATGAGTATGGCTGCATTACGGAAAACAGCTAGAGATTCTAACAAGGGCCAAAACAGGAGGATCCATTGCGTGTTTTCAGTAATTCAGTAAAAAGAGGAGAGCGATATGGACCTGGGTGTTAGCAGTGGAGATGATGTGTAGCAATGGGGTTTGGGATAAACCACCACTGACTTGTAAACATAGATGCCATTGAAGATAATTGTTTCAGGAAGCAGTAGTACAGAAAAGTTAAAATGATTTAGGTTTAAAAAAGAAATCATTTGTCAAAGATTAATAATAATGTTGAAATCTGGGCATTTACTAGTACATAATGAATTCAGGGTTATGATTTTTAAGCAATCATATTCTTTCCCATAAATTTAATCATGGTCAGTCCTAAATCATCCCAAGCCAAATTTAAAGTTCATCTCATAGATTTATTGTCCTATACATCTCCCATCCTTTAACTTTTTCTGCAGTGTCATTTTTCTTTATGAACAATTCTGAAAAGTTATAGAGGGAGGAGGGGTTGAGTCTCTTTTCAGTCAATTTCACTGTTCTTTGGCAGATTTCAAAGGTCATTTGGAAATAAAGTTGAAACCAGTGTTTAAGTGAGGTTTAGTACCAGCTGGATATTCTTTGTCCCTGTCTTGTTCATGTAAACAAGCACTGCTAATTTGAGATAGAGGCAAATGAAAACAATTGTTTAAAAGGCTTCTTATGTATGTTAAACTGCTTTTATAGCCATATATATCACTTACCAAAGGGTCAAGTAATAAATAGAGAATTTTAGATTCTAAAAGTTAAGCTGATGATGTTGCTTATCTAATAAATCTACAAATTAATAGATGAAGAAATTAGTTTCAGTTTTATGAATTCAGATAGCTTGCCTAAATTCTCAAATAGCACAGCTGGGATTGAATATAACCTTCCTTGAAATGATCTTTCATTACTTTAAAAAATATATTATTTTTAACAATATATTATACCTGATAAGTGCAACATTGTGTTAAGCTCTGTAGGGCAAGTTAAAAACCAAGTCCTACTTAAGAGACACTGTTAAGCCAATTCGACATATAGCTGTAAAATTATAATGGTTATGCCATTATATGATACTGCCAAGCTAATCATTGGCATTGTTAAATATGTGATATGTGTGCATGCATGCACATAAACACACATAGAAGGATGTTGTTATATTTTCCATGTAACAGAAAATACAAACATGTATAGACTGTAATTAGAAAAGATTTTCCTAAATATTGAACATCTGAATTAGCATACAATCAAATGCTCTTCCAATTAAATATTGAATAACTCTATTGAAAACTAAAAACTGAAATTACAAACTTTCTTCAAAAATGCTTTTCAAACACAACTTATTAGATTATATAACACACACTATAAGCAGTAAACAGGATGCAATTCATAGCTTTAAGTACTTGTATCAATATCATAAATAATGAAGACAAGTAAATGAAATTTCAAACTTAAGAGTTGGGGAAAAAATAAACCAAAAGCAGTAAAAAGAATATAACCAAGTTAGAGCAAACATTAATAAGGTCTAGAACTAATGGATAAAGCAAAATAATGGTTCTTTGAAAAAAATTAACAAAATAGTCATCAGCTAGTGAAAAAAAGAAGACAAAATATAAGAAAAAAAGACAAAAATATAAAATAATAATCATCAAAGGGGAAATAAGCATTGAAACAGGAAAATTAGAAAACATGAGACTATTTTATATAACCTCATGTAAGAAACTTGGCAAATAAAAAAAATGGATAATTTACTAAGAAAATTCAAATTAAGAATTGACCCTGGTCGGTTCAATTAGTCCAAGAATTAGACCTATTCTTAGGGAAGAAATATAGAAATGTATTAATGAACCATTCTATCAAAAATATACTGTGCCTGGGTGCATTCACAGGCCAGTTAATCTCAATGCTACATAACTTCCTATGTAGCTTAACAAATACAGTAAAGCACAATAAATTATATGTGAAACTTCCATCAGGAATGTTGAAATTATAATATTAATATCTAAACATGATGAAGGTAGCAAAAAAAAAACAATAAACTTATCTCATTTGTGAATATAGAAATTTTAAATGAAATTTGAGTAACGCCCAATAAAGTGACTTAAAATATAAAACATAATGATTGAGTGGAGTTTAGTCTAAGGACAAAAATGATTTAGTTTTAGAAATCCATTAACATAATTTATCTTAGACCTAAGAAAAGCAATCATATAATAAATGTAAATAAATTTTAAAATTTCTGTTACAAAATTTACTCCTTTCTCATAAAAACATTCAAATGAGATTTTCTGGAATATACACACACTCTACACACATATCTGTATATCCATATATATACAAAGAGAGAGAGAAGCTGAGACAGAGCCTTCTTTAAAATATATATTCACATTTTAACATATACACATAGACATCCTCACATACACAAACACGTATAGACACAAACACATATATAAGTATATATTATATAGTTAATGGGGATATATGTAGTATACAATTGATGAGGGACATTAGAGACATTCTTATGAAGGTAAAAAAGAAAACAAGAATGTATAATATTTTCTTTACTATGTAACATTGTAAGTACAAGTTAAGATAAGTTAACATATTCCTCTTTAACACTGTATTGGAGATGTTATTCCATATAAATAAAAGATCATATTGATCTTTATTTTTAAAAAAATTTTTTTCAACGTTTATTTATTTTTGGGACAGAGAGAGACAGAGCATGAACGGGGGAGGGGCAGAGAGGGAGGGAGACACAGAATCGGAAACAGGCTCCAGGCTCTGAGCCATCAGCCCAGAGCCCGACGCAGGGCTCGAACTCACGGACCGCGAGATCGTGACCTGGCTGAAGTCGGACGCTTAACTGACTGCGCCACCCAGGCGCCCCAATATTGATCTTTATTTATGCAAATGATATAAATAGTAATATACTTAGAAAATTAAATTCAATAATAAAAAATCACTAAAGTAGCATTCATATATGAGTTTGAAGATTTAATTAAAGGGAAAACTATATCTATAATAGTAATAAAGCTGATGGAAACTTAGGAATAAATTTAGAAAGAAATGTGTAAAATCTGTGTAATAAAATTTTCAAATCACTACTCAAAGCCACAAAGGTGTACTTTAAACGTGGAAAAACATCCCTTGTTCTTGATATGAGAACACAACATCATGAATACATCAATTCTACCTAAGCTAATGTACAAATTTAATGTGATATTATTAAATAGATCAATGTCTTTTTCTGACACCAACAAACTGATTCTGCAGTTCTCTTGGTAGAGTAAACATAAGTATACTATGGAAAATCTTGAAAAATAAGGGTGATTAGAGATAATTAACTTTATACATATTAAAACATTTTATAAAGAGCTGGTAATTAAGACTGTAGTTCTAGTACAATGAATAAATTCGCAATTGGAACAAAACACAGAAATGAGAAATAGATTCCTTAGAGAGATTTATGATATTAAAAATGTGACTATACATAACTGAGTAAAAAACAAACTTTTAAAATATAATAATGGATCAATAAGGTAATAATTTGGAAAAATGATAAAATTACATCCATGCCTTACATCAAAATAAACTCCAAAATAAACTCCAAATATATAAGAGATCTGAATGTGAAAAAGGAAACCATATAGATACTAGAAGTAAACTTGGAAGAATCCCTTTTTAACCTATATATGGTGAAATGATTTTTAATTAACACTCAAAATCTAGAGGCAATAAAAGAAAAATATGATAAACTACATTGAAAACCTACCATGGCAAAGCACACACACACACACACACACACACACACACACACAAACCCATATTAAATTCAAAAGACAAAAGACAAATTTGGAAGTAAGTGTTGAAATGCATATTATAGGTAAAGAGGAAATATTTTTCATATATAAAAATTCTGAAACCAGTGTAAAGGATCAAAAAAGTTAAGTAATGAACAAAATACGTAAAGCTATATATATATATATTTTACAAAATACATAAAGTTATATATATATGTAAAGTTATATATATATTTAACTTTATAACTTTATGTATTTTGTTTGTATATATATATAAATATGTATAAATTCCCTTCAAACACAAGGAAATTATGCTTAAATTCACATAATACAAAAATAAATATAAATATTGAAACTTCTCACATTATGAGACTTGTATTTCTCACATATAGTTTGTAAGAATTCAAAAGCTTGACAACACTATCTTTTTGCTAAGCTGGTTATCCATTTCCTTTTGGGGAAAGGAACTCTCATACATTGCTCTTAGGAGTTCAAAATGGTAAAACCCATCGAACATAATTTTACAATAATTAGGATTACATATGCATTCACTTTTTGGCTCAACAATGTACTGTTTGAATATACAGCTCCAACAATATGCAAAAACATATGCATGAGTTCTTTATTGCAGCATTTTCTGTAATAGCAAAACAACTCAAATGTACTTTGGCAAAGTCACACAATGAAATATCATAAATTTGCAAAAAGAATAATAAAATTTTCTGTGAGCTATATGAAGTGATTTTCAGATATATTGATAATAAAACAAAGCAAAGCACTAAAGTACATATTTGGTACTCTGTTAGTAATAAATAAAGAGACGTACTACTAGCAATAAAAATGGGATGTAATAATACATATATAGAATATACATAAAAATAATCTGTATATTTATATAACAAATATATATTTGATTAGTTTTGCCAAAAAAAGTGAAGGAATTATACAGGAGTCATAACAAGATGTTAATGAGATTGGGTTCATTGGTAATGGTAGGTCGTGGGTAGAAATACAATGATGCAAAGGGAAAGGGAAAAATGAGAATTCTCTGAGATATATTTTCATATAGTTTTAACCATTAAGCAATGTTAGTGTTTTCAATACTCAAAAAGTGACCTCAAGAGGAACAAAAACAATATGTCTCCCTCTATATAAAATAGATACCAATACTACAGAGAAGGAAGAAAGACTAAGTTAAATTCTGGACATGATTTTCTGGCTGTATATGGCCTCACTGGGATATATTTAGGGCTAAATAACTATAAATAGATTTTGAACTTTAAAGTGTAAGTTTTTGTTAGTATTGGGACATAGTATTGAAATTATTTTGTGTACATTGTAGAATTGAGAAAATGGGCAAACATAATGTTACCTGGAATGAGGTTTCTCACACTAATGGAATGGATGGAAGGAAGAACTGTGGTATTAGACTGAAGTTAGACACACACACACACACACACACACACACACACACACTACCTAGCTCTATCAAATAAAAGGAACTAGAAATGATGCACCAAATAGAAATAAGCACATTTGGCACCGATTTCTTGTCTTCTACTTACTTTCCATCCCCCAAATAAACAAGAGTTCCTTAGAGAAATTGATGATGTTAAGAGGCCCGGGACAAAGAGAGTATAAGGTGAGGCTGGAATATCTTTCACCAGCAAGTTAAGAAGTTATAAAAAATTCATGTCTTCCTCTCAAAAACCTATAACCATTATCTAACCATGAGGAAAACATCAGACAAACCCAATAAATGGACAGCTTACAAAATACTTGACCTATTTTCCTTAAAACTGACAAAGTCATCAAAGAAGAAAGCCTGAAAAACTGTCATATTTAGAAGAACCTCAGAAAACATGACAACTCAACATAATGTGGTATCATGTGGAATCCTAGAATACACAAGAGGATATTAGGTTAACTAAAAATATTTAAACAAAATATGGTCTCCAGTTAATAATGCATCAGTATGGCTTAATATTTAAGATAAATCTATCATACTGATGTAATATATTAAAAGTAGGGAAAACTGTCTGGTATATGAGAAGTCTCTGTACAAAGTTACAACCTTCCTGTAAGTCAAATCTATTCTAAAATAAAAAGTCCCATAGCCTGTATTCAAATAAAAGGGTGATGGTGGTTAGGAGCATCTCTTCCTCGGACACAGAAAGCGTATGTGCAAAAATTCAAAATGTATAAAAAAAATAGTACTAGCATACTGTATTGCACAATTGTTTTCTTCAGTAAGAGTCTATCTAAAGAATTTACTACCTAACAGCCAAAGACTTAAACTTTCCTAACATGGGGGGGATGGGGGGGAGGGAAGCACTGTCAGAGGAAAATGAATTCACTCGTATATTCTGCATATGTGCAAGTATGAGATTTTACAAATTTATGCTTTCTGAGAGCAATTTTATTGTGTATTGGAATGACTATGATATTATCTGTATCAAATCCTATCCTATTTTAGTTTTTATATTTAAGCCCAAATTCCTTATAGTGCTACTGCAAAATGTGATCCATGGATATGAAAACATGGCTTTTGAATATGCTTATTATATTTGTTTTTCATTATGTTAACTGATTCCTGAACATATTATTAAATTGTTTATGTAAAATTGCTATTAGGATTTATACCTATTTATTATGATTATACAAAGCATATTTAAAGCCAGTGACAATAGACTATGGTTTACCAAATTTAAAACAAATAGTCTTAATGTTGATGTATATTTGTAGATAACATTTTATAGTCAGATCTATAGTGCTCATTCATATAAAAATCAGGAATGTTTAATAGATAGTCACTTTGAAAATGTGTGTTATTATTTTAAAATAAGGAAAGTGTTTCTTTTCAAAGATAGAACTGCAACTCATGTGTTTGGAAGACCATGACTTCCTTTTTGTGATATTTAAAAATTAGGAATATTGACATTTCTATCAATGTTTAATAAAACACAAATTATTCAATTGAAAAAAAGGTGAAAAATAAAACCACATGGGACACATTAAAAGACATAAAACCAGCTTAAAATGGCTTCCATCAATCAACTTTGAAACAATTTTGAGTATCAAAATCAGCAACGGGAATAGATCATCATGTTGAGTAAAAAGAGGACACATAAGTCTATGTGTATATTACCACTTCTACTACAGACATTTTATTGCTACTACTGGTAGTAGTTGAATACTTAAATAGACGTAGTGGGGGGAGAAGAAAACATTCTCATTTACAGAAAAATGATAATAAATAAAGAAATGCAGGAAATTGTAAAACAATTATTTTAAAACCAGCATAGTAATCACTGATTCATGCAAAAGCAACCAAAGTAGGCCAAGCCATTATGAACATTTGTTTGGCAATAAGATGCTGATTCAATCTGAAAGGTCCCCCCGATTTTCCTTTACATCAGTTAACCAAATTATCAAACTCACTACCAATAATGGAACATGATAAAATATGTCACGTCACATGATAAACTGCTGTGAAAAGGACAAAATATCATCTTTGCCATAATCCTGCCTTTATCTTGATTTTAATCATGAGAAAATAATCAGACAAAATGGAATTAAAGAGCATTTGCAAAACAGCTGGTTTGAGTGACTCAGAATGTTTTCTCAGGAAGACAAAATTCAAAACACAACAAATGTGACGGGTATATGAGTGTTCATTATATCATTCTTGTGAGTTTCCTGTGAAGCAAATTTTTTCAGAAGAAAATGTTGAGAAATAAATATACCATTGTAAAAATTCTCATTTATTTAGTGTCCCTATGGGCCACTCATTTAATTTTTTCTTTGATTGTTTTAAGTTTGTAGTGTGATATATAAACCCTTATTTCGAGGAAGAAAACTTTGGTTGAACATAAAGATACTTTAATCTGAAATATAGGAGTATCTTTGACTTATACTGATTTCAGAGTGTGTTAACTTTTATGTTGACTTTCATGCTTGTAAAAAATGTTTTTGTTCTATACTTCCTTGTATTCATTAGACTTCCTTCCATTTATTTTATGTTTAGATTGTTATCGTGGGAATGGCAAAAATTATATGGGCAATTTATCCAAAACACGATCTGGACTAACATGTTCAATGTGGGAGAAGAACATGGAAGACTTACACAGGTGTGTAAATTTCTTTCTTTCAATATATAATATGTAGTGATAACAGCAGATAGTATATTCAGATACGCACATTGCTATTTCTTTCTAGTCTTTTATATATTATATTAAGGTAATAAAAGCTTTAGATTTGTCATTCTGTGCAACTCAATTTAGCATTTTCCCTCCATGTAACAAACCTTTAGATAAGTAATTCAATCTAGCACATTTTTTATTGGACATTTACTATGTGTTCTGTTCTGTGATAGGTGCCATGGGAAATGTTAACAAAAAGTGGGCATAAGTTTTGGCTCCACTTTTAAGGATGATACGGTTATATTGGGAAGCAACTGTATGACTTGATAAGACTGTATAATTAAGTGGCAAATCTGAGACATGGTTGTGACATAAAACTGATTTTTAACAAATATCTCAGAATATACGTACTATGAATAAAAGGGAAAAAGTTAGTGTCATTTGATCGTATTTGGCCACCACAATCCTATGTGGAAGATATTTCTATATGTGTGAATAAGGATGCAAGGGCTCGGAGAGGTTGTTATTTGGCCTCTAGTCCTATTTTAATTATAACTTTATTCTCTTTGAAAATGTACTCACTAGTGGATGACATGGTTTCATTTAATATACTTCACAAACCAGTAGAGACAATTCTAAAGCAGTGTTCTCTAACATAAATATGCATTTCACACATGTAATCTGCACTAACAGTCACATTTAAGGAAGTAAAAATAAACAGGCAAAAGTATTTTATATAATACATGTTACTAATCCAATGTATCCAAAGCCTTTTCCTTTCCATATGTATTCAATAGAAAAATTGTCAATGAGACCTTTTACATGTTTTTCATATTACAGCTTCAAGATCTGGTATACATTTACAATTAAAGCATCTCTCAATTTGGACTAGCCACATGCCAATTCTTCAGTAGCCCCATGTGGCTAGTAGCTACTGTACTGGACACCGTAGCTTTGGGATTTCAAACATAAGCAGAATTCTAGCCTCATGGATTTCACACTCTGGAAGGCTTCCTAGAAAAAGGGACATTAATTGGGACATATATGTTAACTAGGAGTTGGTCAAAGGAAGTGTAGGAGGAGAGTACCTCAGGCAGAAAGAATAGCTTGTCCCAAAGCCCAAAGATTGAAGTGTTGAAAGTCAGAAATAATTTTGGTAAGGTTGGTCAATATCCACAGACAAGAAATTCTCCAGTAGCAAGACCATATATTGCCTTGTAAGGTGTGTTAAAAACTTTGGACTTGGGGGTACCTGGGTGGCTCAGTCAGTTAAGTTTCTAACTCTTGGTTTCAGCACAGGTCATCATCTCATGGTTTGTGGGATCAAGCCCCATGCTGGGCTCTGTGCTGATAGCATAGAGCCTGCTTGAGATTCTCTCTCTTCTCTCTCTGCCCCTCCCCCACTCATGTTCTCTCTCCTCTCTCTCCATCTCTCTCAAATAAATAAATAAACTTAAAAAAACTTTGGATTTTATCTTATTAAAGATATTCATTACAGAATTTTAAGTGAGAATTAGTGTGATTAAGATTAAATGCTATATTTCAACACTGATATTTTTGAAGGCATTTTTAGAAATATGGTGGGGTGGACCTAGCTTTTATGGACTTGTGACAGACAAGTGTACCAATTCTGCCTTCAGAGATTTCACATTGGGAACTTGACGTTTTTATGATGGAAGAATTTACACTGCAGAAATCAGCAAGGACAACAAATAAAGACTTCATATACATCTCAGAGTGCCCTTTTAAACATTACCAGCATACCACTGGAAGTGTTTATTTAGGAAACTCATGGTTATAACTCTTAATTCACTGAGTTTGGGTTGGACCTTCAGAAATAGTTAAAAGTCATTTGAAAACAATTTGCAGGAACTTGATGAATGATAAGTTGCATGTTACCATTTTGGTTTAAGAATAACCTACAACTGAGTAAGGACATAGTACGGAATGGTGGTTTTGAAAACTGACTCTGGAAATAGCCATGTGTTCAAACCTCTGCTCTACTGCTCATAAGCCATGTGACCTTAGAAAAATTGGCTTCTGTGGTTTACTATTTCCTCAAAAATAAGATAGCCTGTCTCATTAGGTTGGTCTAAGGTTATATATGTAAATCACATATAATAGAATCTGGTACACAGTAATTACTATGTGTGTTTGCTGTTGTCATTAGTCCAGGGAATGAACCTGAGTTTGGAAAGATAGTCCAACTTTCCCTGTTCAAGATCTTTCTGTTGTTTTGAATGACCCATTAATTACAATCAAGCATAGTAGTAATTGATAATCCAAAACAAATTCAGTTACTTGTACAGTTTTCATGACTTGGTCAGGATGGCCATTTGGGATTTGGCTGTATTAAGATCAAAATAAATACAAATATTGATGTTATATGAGTGGGCATGGCCTTACAAAATAATGTAGAGAGTTTTTGCTTTTCTTATGTAATAAACTGAGTAAGATGTAAAATGAGAAAGTGTTACTCAGTTATCTGTCCAAAGATCATCTATTGTAATTATATAAACAATGATATTTTAGAGTTTATTTCATTAGCACATTACTATTAATTTTTCAGTGTCTTTCTGTCTTTTCTTATAATGATGTTGCTAGTCATGCTTCTTACGTTTTTGAAACATGAAAAATACTTTTGCAATAGCTTGCATTTTCTAGGTGTTTTATAACCTTGATTTTCTTTGCCATCTGCTGTTTTTCTGGCAGTGTTTCTCCACTTCTATGAATAGGGGTATTGTTACCTTACCACTGTAATTATTGAATAGAAGCAAATCACAAAACTTCTCATCATTTTATTTGTCTAATCGCGTAGCCATATTCCAAATTC
Organism: Prionailurus viverrinus; assembly: GCF_022837055.1. Taxonomy (NCBI): domain Eukaryota; kingdom Metazoa; phylum Chordata; class Mammalia; order Carnivora; family Felidae; genus Prionailurus; species Prionailurus viverrinus. Next base: position 86,314,230 of record NC_062562.1, on the reverse strand, counting down.
CTGAGTTAGAGCACATGATTCCAAACTGTAAGAACAACAAAATAAGTCTAAAATAAAATAATTAAAATTCACGCCAAAGAGAAGCTCGTGTTGTTTCTATAATGGAAGTTACATGCTAGGATTTTATCTTCTTGGTGACAGTTTGTTTCTGTTGGACAAACTGAGCATCTTGTGATCTTCAGAGCTTGTTGTTTATGCAGGCATATCTTCTGGGAACCAGATGCTAGTAAGCTGAATAAGAATTACTGCCGGAATCCTGATGATGATGCCCATGGCCCCTGGTGTTACACGGGAAATCCTCTCATTCCATGGGATTATTGTCCTATTTCTCGTTGTAAGTACTTTCAGTGATCTTCTTCAGGTGAAATATTTTAAATATACTGAATCTCCACTAAATTGATACCTTAATCAGAGGTGGAAATATAGGAGCGCTGGAGTCAATCCTAAAGTGGGGGTGCATTCCAGACTGACAGACACACACACACACACACACACACACACACACACACACCTTTCTTCATCTCTTTTGTAGACAAAGAGACATTCTGATGACCTTTTAAATAATATTTTCCTCCTCAGAAGATTCTCATTTGAAATCCATACGCAATAAATGGTCATGGTTCCAATATGACTGCACCATAAAGACTTCCTTCTCAATACTAACTGTTCAGGCTGTGAGTATAGCAGAGCTCTTACAAAGTCCCCATCCAGTAACAGACCCATAGACAGACCTGAAATAACATTGCTTTCATTTTCTTCTCGTGCCTTACCAAATATTAAAAAGTCTAGAGCATTCTCACCACATTTCTGAGTCAAAGATGATTTTGTTAAAAGAATATCAGTGTCTAAAGTAAAAGATATATGTAAAATACATATGTCTGATATACCTCATATAAAAGGGCTCCTATATATCAATAAGAAAAAAAATGTCACAGTTTAGGAGAAAAATGAAGAAAATGAATCTTAAAGAATAAGTATAATTAAACAAATAAACAAAAATAGATTAAAACTTAATAGAAAAATTAAATTATAAAAGCATAAGATCATTTTCACCAATAAGACTGGCAAATAAAAAGTAACTATTTATGCCCAATGTTTGTGAAGGTCTGGCTAGTTAAAATCTTTCAATACTGTGAAACTTGGTGAATTGGAAAGCTTGTCTGGAAGTCAGCTTAGAGAAATGTCTTGGGAGTTTTCAATCTTGGCACTAGTGACATTTTGTACTGCATAAATCTTTGATGTAGGAAGCTGTCCTGCGCAATATAGAATGTTTGGTAGTGTCCCCAGCCTCTATCCACTAGATGTCAATAAAAAAAATATTGAGAATCAAAAATTATCTCTAAATATCACCAAAAGTCCCCTGGGGGACAAAATTATCCTAATTGAGCACCACTGAATAATATATATTGAGATGGAAGTATATCCTCCATATGGTATTGAGTGAAAAAGCCTTATTATAAAACTGTGTCAGTAGCAAAAGACCATCTTACTAGACTACATATCTCATAGCTCTGTTTATAGCAAACATCTTTAAACATTATGTTAAACTATCTCACATCTACAAAAAGACACCTTTTATTTTAAGAATGTTTTTCTTGGTGCGTGGGGGATGAGTGAAATAGGTGAAGGGGATTAAAGAGTACAATTATGATGAACACTGAGCAATGTATACAATTGTTGAATCACTATATTGTACACCTGAAACTAATATGACACTGTATGTTAACTACACTGGAATTAAAATATAAAAAACGCAAAAAAAAAAAAAGAATGTTTCTCTTGTGACATAAGCCAGTAGCAAGTACCCTGAAAATAGGAACAAAAGTACCCATTTTAAAGGATTAAAATGAAGAAATGATGTTTGCTTTAAAACATGAAATACAGCGGCACCTGGGCAGCTCAGTCAGTTAAACATCCGACTTTTCATTTCAGCTCAGCTCAAGATCTCAAAGTTCGTGAGTCTGAGCCCTATATGGGCTCCGCACTGACAGTGTGAAGCTTGCTTGGGATTCTCTTTTCCTGTCTCTCTGCCCCTCCCCTGCTCATGCTGTCTCTCTCTCTCTCTCTCTCTCTCTCTCTCTCTCTCTCAAAATAAATAAATAAATAAACTTAAAAAAAAACATGAAATACAAACACATAATTTATGGCAAATTAAAGAGATAATTTCTTACCTTAAGTGGAAACACTAGTCATGTTTCTTTCTTTCTTTCTCTTTTTAATGATTATTTTTGAGAGAGGAAGAGAGAGAGACACACACAGAGTGGGAGTGGGGGAGGGGCAGAAAGAGAGGGAGATACAAATTCAGAAGCAGGCTGCAGGCTCTGAGCTGTGAGCACAGAGCCTTAAGTGGGCTTGAACTCATGAACCGTGAGATCATGACCTGAGCAGAAGTAGGATGCTTAACCGGCTGAGCCACCTAGGCACCCCAACACTAGTCATATTTCTGAAATTTTATCATAAATAGGCAAACTTCTTAAATATGATATTCATCTAGTATGGTTCTAAGTGACTTGTAACTTCCCAACCTATTTTTAATAAATAAATTCTCTATAATAGTAAATAAACACCTTATATGCTTATAAATAAATTATATATTATTATATATGTTATTATATTACATATATTTATTTCATTAGTTATAATCATAGCCTTTCAAATTAATTAGTGCGTTCCTAATTTTCTATTTTTCCCATATTAGGGTTGGCTTAGGTCCTGAAAATGTTCTTCTACAGAAGATGCTTTTCTAGTTTTAGCAATAAAAAGCAAAGAAACCTACCTATCTGGCACATAATTTTTTTTTAATGGTTAAAGGATTATTCTTTATAAACATTAGCTTTACCTGGTGGCATCTTTCTGTGACGTCTCTATGATTAAGAATGATGGAGGCTAATAAAATATCCAGTGGTCTAAGGAAGAAGGGAATGGCAGGCTTCTAAAACAGTTCTATTGCACACCAACATAGTTCAGAGTAAAATGGTCCTGTAGAATCTCAGAGAAGCGTAATTTGGTTTATAAACCTAACTGACACAGGACTCTAATAATTTAAAAGTTCTCAAAACATATTTTCAACTAACATTTTAAAACTAAAAGTTAGTAATGTGCTATTGAAAGACTTCAGAGTGTTGCTAGTATGTGATTAAATGCTATTGCAAATAACTCATTTTTATTTCAATATATTCTGAACATTAATTTCAATAAATATTTTTACACTGTCATTTTTCTAACTAATATTTATAGCCAGGATTTATTTATATTTTCCCACTGGTGAAAGGCTAATAAAATTTATCTTTAGAAGATTTGAGTTCTTATTTATTTAACTGTAGAGACTGTATAAATCATTTTCACACTGTACATTTGTATTAAAAAACATGCAAAAGTTTTCATTTCTTTTTAAAAAATGTTTACAGAACAATACTTAACATACATTTTTAGGATTATCAGATATGTAAAAATAAAATTGTAGAAATGCCTATATATTTACCTATGCACATACATAATTTGTAGATCTTAGAAAAATCTTCAATATTAAATACTTAGAATGTAGTGGTTAAGAGCTTGAACTGCAACTTCCAGGGTAAGAATTTCAGCTCTATTACTATAAGTGCCTTGCACAAACTTAACTTCCATCTCAGTTTGTATTACTTATTCACTTATTAATTTTAAACTCAGTTGCTAGTGTGTACAAAACCCTATGTTATAACATGCTAGGTATACAACAATATAAACAATATTTTTTTAACCTTCAGTTATCTTTCAGTGTAGAGAAGAGGCATTTATGTAAATATAATTTAATAAATATATATTCATATTAAAATATATAAGGAGAATGGGAACATAGATATCCGCCTGGAGAAATATGTGATGTCCATAAAGTTTTGAGCTTGGGTTGAAACTAAGAATACATTACAAGAAGGTTTTTTTCAGTAAGAATTCATATTTGGTTCTGAGGCCATATAAACGCAGACACATACACATTTACCTACTCTTCCATAGGTAAACCCTTTATCAATGACATGTTTCCCTTCAAGTTTAACTTGAATCAATACAAAAGATTTGTATCATAAATAAGTATATTTCAGATTTGAGTACTGTGGTGGAGATAGTATGGGAAAAGCAAAAAGAAGAAGCAAGAATAGTATTTGATGGTAAAATGGAAAAGGCCTAGAGAGTAGTTTCTCAAAGTTTTGCTCAAAGTGTTCAACAGAAGAACCTAGAATGTTTTTTAAAAAACTCATAATCTAGTTACCAATTCAGAATCTTCAGAAATCTGATTTTAAGTGGTATTTCAGCTTATTCTAAAGCATGAGAAATATTGGTTTAATGGAAATATATGTATATAATAACTACGAGTTATTAAAGTCCTAAATATACAATATCTATAAATTTTTAAAAATGTAAATATTGTAGTAAATTACAATAATGAACTAAGCATTTAGTTGACCTATTAACTTGATGCTTAAAAATAGGAAACTTGATATACAATAAGGATAGAATGGTCAGTCTAGTGTTTTTCATCACAACACCAGGACTAAATATCTAGTTTTTTAATTTAGAATTTTCAAGTGATTGATTGGAGTGGAATAACCAATATCCTTGATGTTTTAATGACCATAGTTGGCCTCAATCTTAATTTGTACTATGAGCTAAAACACTGACTTCAGCTGACTCTAAGACAAAACCCTCCCCAAGGATAAGCTAAAAAGGGAAATAATGAAATTTATATGTTTGCCTTTACCCTTATTCATTTTAAAATATCTAGATCTGGAAAACGAACATAAATAACAACCCTTTAGCATATATTAATTCTTATGAGATTTCCCATAAATAATAGTCAAATTTGCATGTATTACAAAGGAATCCATATGCCATTATTGTTTTGCTGCTGGTTTATTTGAGCTCAGGGCATTTCCTGGGATTAACAACCAGCTGGGTCTAAATAGTGCCTGACTAAACTCTATACCATGAATTCTGAACAGTCAGACATTAAACTACAGGAAACGTTGCATGCCTCATTCATTATTGCATAAGTATTTTCAAATCCTAGCATCTTCCAAGCTTTTCTCTTTGCAGAGATTAAACCCTGGTAGGGAGGTTATGAAAAAAAAAAAAAGTAAGTTATGACATTTTAGTTAGAATTAACTTGCAGTTCCCAGTGTTCTTTTTTCCCATACTTTTGTTTTTGTTACCATGTGGAAGAATCAGTATTTGAAATATTCCAACAAAATGCAATTATATTTTGTCATCCCTCTTTTTCCATTAGTGACATTGATTTCTATCTTCTAGAATTCTTTTTTTTTTATTTTTTTTAACGTTTATTTATTTTTGAGACAGAGAGAGACAGAGCATGAACGGGGGAGGGGCAGAGAGAGAGGGAGACACAGAATCGGAAGCAGGCTCCAGGCTCTGAGCCATCAGAGCCAGAACCCGACGCGGGGCTTGAACTCAAGGACCGCGAGATCGTGACCTGAGCTGAAGTTGGGCGCTTAACTGACTGAGCCACCCAGGCGCCCCTCTATCTTCTAGAATTCTTAAAAGAGTTTTCTGAAGCATGCGGTGTTCCAGTTATCCTCAACCATATAACAAAATAAAACTGATTTTCAGAAAAACTATAAAAGGTCCAAATTACAATAAAAAAACAAAAGCAAAAACAAACAAGCAAACAAAACACAGTCAGTCCGTATGACTGGCTCAAGCAAACAATAATAAGCATTAGTGCTATTCAATGGAATATTCATTGTGTATCATGTTGGGCACCTCTGGGACATTTCTGTAGAATGAGGCTGCTCCGTGAGGCCAGCAGTGTAATCTAAGCTTCCAATACTCATCAAACCACACACCTGAGTGTCTCCACAGCCATAAAATAGGGCTTTCCTCACAGTACCCAGTAAAGTCATTAATACCCAGTAAAGTCATACATTATTACTAAAAGCGTACTATCACATTTTATCTTTAAATAAAATGTTGAAATTTTAGTAAGTTATCTAATTAATGGATATTTGGATTTTAATATATACTTTTGATTCTATATAACAGAAATATGTATGAATGAATTATGTATATATGTATACATTTATTTTACAGGTGAAGGTGATACCACACCTACAATAGTCAATTTAGACCGTAAGTAATCTTTTGTAATATATAGTATATTCGAATCTCTATGTGTCAGAGATATTTTCTTCATGGAAAATATCTTATCACTATATTAACTTCTGTCATAAAAACAAGTTAAGCTATTTGTTTTTATTAAATTCTTCTCTATGTGCTTGTGTAAAGGGGTTACAAAGGCAACTACATACTGAACATCAAAATTCAATTCTCTATCAGAAAATATAAGATGTAATACTTAACTTTGAGAAGAACATTTATCTTACTCATAATTTTGGGAAAAATGGACATTAATGGACCTTCACCATCCTTTAAATTAAATCAGGATGCTAAAGTCAGGAAAAAAATAAAACCAGAAGGTTGGAAAGTTATGCAATGTGTCTACCTGCTCTATTTTTAAGGCTCTTGACATGCACCACTAGGTAAAAGACGATACAAACTGAGAGGTTCGGTTAATATTCAATTTATGAAAATCTTTTTAGAACTGCTTGTTTTTGATTTTCACATATGTCTTGGGCTGAAGGAAGATACTCAAGTATTTTGATTTAAGAGACTACCTGCTCTGTCTTAGCCTGAAGAAGCAAATGGAAATTTTAGACCATGCACAGGAATAGAAAGGATAAGGCAAGGAATCCAGAGAAGGGTCAGGAAAAAGTTGACGCCAAAGAATTCTGCATCATGTCATTTGGGTTTAATGATTTGGACATAATAATTTTGTCATCCGGATACGATTTCAATAAATGTAATGCTGGTAACATGTTTCAAAAGGCTCTACATTCTTATCATAAAAAAGAAGTAATAAAAAACAAATATAGTTTTTTTTTCATTGAGGCTATTGATTTCCATTGATATTCAGAAATGGCTACTATAAAGAACATTCTTCCATTTTGTATAGAGGTTTGTGAAGGAAATAACAATTAGTGTTAGATATGAAGAGCCTATACTTAGTGCTTGGTGGGCAAAGCCACTCTCACTATGGCAATGCTGTCTACCTTGAGTTAATTCATTTTTTTATGTTACTTGCCTACTTAGATGAACATAGCAAACATTTTAGGCCTGTTTTGACACTATAGTCATAATACTTACCTTCTTTCCTCCAAATGTTCTTCTGACAAACTTACAGTAGTTACATTTGTTTAAGTACCATGCTTTTAAGCAAACTGAGAGGCACTGATTATTGCAAGATGTTTTGTCAAAATGTTGTCTTTGGTCCTCTTTTTAGATCCCGTAATATCTTGTGCCAAAACAAAACAACTGCGAGTTGTAAATGGAATCCCAACGCGGACAAATGTAGGATGGATGGTTAGTTTGAAATACAGGTAATTATTAATAGACACAAATCACATATATTTGAATTATTTGCAAAGTCATATTCCCAACAGGATGGTTGTACCATCCATATAGGCACCCATATGAGGGGGGCACAAGAGGAGACTGACCAGATTCTGCTTGCCAAATAGCTCCAGATTTTACAATTTGTGCCTTCAGAGACAGTGCCTTTTTAAATGTTCATGGAGGTTCCCTATGTGTTGACATTGTCTCTGATGACAAGTGACACTTCATTAATTTTTAAGAAAACACAACTACACAGAGAACCTACTTATACCTTGGTATCACTGAAGCAGTTATAAAACACATGCAATTAATTCCCTAATCTAGGATATTATGACTTTATTTTCTTTTTTTTTTAATTTTTTTAATGTTTATTTATTTTTGAGACAGAGAGAGACAGAGCATGAACGGGGGAGGATCAGAGAGGGAGACACAATCTGAAACAGGCTCCAGGCTCTGAGCTGTCAGCACAGAGCCCGACGCGGGGCTCAAACTCACGGACCGTGAGATCATGACCTGAGCCGAAGTCGGCCGCTTAACCAACTGAGCCACCCAGGCACCCCATGACTTTATTTTCTAACATGCTTATATGTAATCATATCAGAAACTTTATATTTGTTTTTAATTTCTAAATTTTTTTCATTTGCATTCTAATGAAAATAATAATTTTAAGTTATGGAATAGTCTATCATTGAGAAAAAGATTAGCCAACTATACTAATGTTGGATAGCCTAGCCATTATACTATTCAGCATGGATGAAAAATTCTTGACATGTCTATTTCTCATATCTCATGATATGTTTTCAGTAAAATCATTTTGGACAATATACTCCTACAAAAATTAAAATCACTAGTTATGTTGGAAGAATTAAATATTGAAAATAGAAGCTAGTTGAAATCTGATCTTACAACTTCCTATACATTACATATATTACACCATATGGTAATCTGAATGTTAAAGTACCTTTGTTTTTATCTCTCTTGGAACCTCATTATATAGTCTATCCCAAAATACACTCATTTTAGCCCCATTTCCCCTTGTTTTCAAGACATTCCATGTTTCTCCCTCCAAGCCTTTAGGTTGTTGTTCTCACTACATGTTGTATCTTTCTTCCTCTATTTTATGTCTGGAAAATACTTCTCATTCTTCAAATACCAACTCAAATATCTCCTCTTTTTGAAGACCCTCTATGTTCCTTTACCTCTAACTTTCTAGTAGAGGTAGAAAGTACATCTTTTGCTACAATTAAATCAGGGATATTGAAGTAGAATAAAGACAACTTGAAACTGAAGTTCTTTTATGAATAAACTAATTCTTAGCAAGCATGGCATTCATAAATTTGATATAAATATAAATCAGACTCTAGATACTGGGTAGAAGATGGCCTAAAGTTTTCTTTTAATATGCCCTTTTGCAGAGAGTAAGCCACCAAATTTGACAAATATTTATGTCAATAATTGTGGTGTTGCTGTCCTAGGCATGTAGTACTGAAACAGAATTGTGAAACTCACCAGAATATTCGAGCTGACTATGAAATATAAAGATTTAATGAAGACTGTCAATTTTGGGGAGAGACTGTTTCATTTTCTTTATCATAAATTTGTTCTAATATTCCACATATATGAATTAATTACTGATTCTTGCAAATCTCATAACTCCAGAAAAAAAAGAGGCATATACTTCTAAATTTATTACTGACCATGGGAGGATGTATAAGAATAGTCCTTTGGAAGTCTCCAACCTTAGAGGAGCAGGTGAAACTCTTTTCCATCAGATCATAGTATTATAAACTTTTAGAAAAAAAATATTTTTTTTCTTTTAAATCCAAGACCTCAGTAAAAACAGCTGTTTAGTTATTCTTCCAAAACACATACTGAGAGGAATAGAAATTAAAACTCGATATACACTCTTAGCCTCCTCTGTGGTACTGGCCATAAATAATTGTGGTCTTAGTCTGGGAACCTTCTTCTATTACCCTCTGAAGCATTGAACATCTGTACTCTTTGGAAATGTAAACTGGGAAAAGTTGTGTTTTTTTCCATTTCTCTGCCAAAAAATAATGCATTTACAGATTTAGGATATCATCAAGTAAATGTGCTAGTATTTTTATTCCCTACAAATATTTAATAATTTCTTTGATGATTTGTCTTATAAAATTGTTTTAATTTTATAAGTGAAATTTATACTGCTTGCTTTAAGCTCAGCAAATTTACTCAAACTCCACTATATTCAAAGTTAACATTTCAAAAATAAATAATGGTAATGAAAGAAGGGAAATAATGTCCAAATATATATTGCCGCCATCAGATAGTTTTTAGGGTTTAAGTAAAAACTCAGGGTTGCATTTTTATAATCAGACATTGAATTTAAATAGGTCTACATTGTTTTTGTTGTTCTTTTGTGATTTTTGTTCATGCTAAATATTCTGTATTTGTAGTACATACTTGCTCTCACAAGGATAGATACACACACATGTGAATATGTGTGGTGGGAATGGATCTCAGTGTGTAATGATAGGGCTCATTACTCAAAAATAAAAATGATTTCGTATTTGTTATCACATGAGGAAAAAAATGCTAATGCTTCTATCATCAAATATCATCCTTCCAGTAAAAGAGTTATTCATTTTATTCTCGCTGAGCTAATTTCTATACTTTCCTCTCAAATGCATTTATTTTTAACAATGGAGCCATAGGTTTTGCATTAATTGGCAGGCACCCTTTCTGCACAGATGTTACTTGTTTCTCTTTCCTCTTTCTCATAGAAATAAACATATCTGTGGAGGATCATTGATAAAGGAAAGTTGGATTCTTACCGCAAGACAATGTTTCCCTTCTCGGTAAAGTGTTTCTGAAACCAATATTTGTTTTGAGCCTTCAAAAATATGTAGGGTTTCCATTTAGCTTTTAGGCTTAAAATGTGTATTCATTTAACAGATTCACCAACAAGTGTTGAACAAATTATGTACTTTCTGTTTTTAGATTTAGCTTGCAAAACTTACTTTGACTTAATTGATATTTATGTACTGGGTACTACTTCTGTTCACTTCTTTCTACAATTGGCATGACTCTCATTTGGGAGAGAATTTTGCTAGAATTATGTAAATAATCTTTCCCCCCACCTCCTACTTGCACTCTGTATTTCCAGATAGAAATCCTTTTCTTAGTTACCAGCAAATTTCTCTCAATTCTCACTTCTCCTTTCTTATGTAGATCCAGGCTCAGAAGCATCCTGGGATTAATTTTTAATGAGAATTAGCCTAAGGAAAAGTTAAGGAGGCAGCATTTGTAAACTTACTTCCTGATTCTCATCAAAGTCACTTTGATTTTGTTGGTATAAATTCTCAATCCCCATTAATAAACCAAACATATACAAAGCTAAGAAGGAAAATCTGCAGAAAATTATACTTCATGTGATGTGCTTCACCTGAGAATTTTTCACGTGTGGCTAAAAGAGTTTTTTTCTTAAATAGCCATTTAGAATTTGAGCAGTTTGAAGGGTCTTTCTCCTTATGTGTGCTTGCAACACTCAGAATCTCTCATAATGAATGTGTTGCTCTTTATTATACTTTGATTCAAATTTTAAATTTAGGTTATGTATCTGCCCTATTTATAAGCTAAAATGATCATATGTCTGAATAATACTACCCAATTTAAAATTGTATTTTACATTTTAATTTTTTTACTTAGAAACAAAGACTTGAAAGATTACGAAGCTTGGCTTGGGATTCATGATGTCCACGGAAGAGGAGATGAGAAACGCAAACAGGTTCTAAATGTGTCCCAGCTGGTATATGGGCCTGAAGGGTCAGATCTGGTATTACTGAAGCTTGCTAGGTTAGTTGCTTGAGAAGGTTTTGTATTTTTAACCCACACTGGAATTATTGAAGCTTTTTCTTTAGCCATGTGGCTATTCTCTCTCTTTCACGTAAATTTACTATAAAAGCATATGTCACATGTCATATGTGTTTGTGTGTGTGTGTGTGTGTGTGTGTGTACAAAGAGACAAAGGCATCTTAAAAATTCTCAAAATTAATAAATGAAGTTTGACCAAGTCTGAATAACCTGCTGTAAAACCAAAGCTTAGGGAGTAATCATTTGGTAACTTTAATAGGTAAAATAATGTTTAAAAAATACAGCGACCACTTAGCAAGTAAATGATTCATTTCTCTGCTACCTACCCCCACCTCTACTACCTACATTGGATTAGACATTCCCTTTTTCTTTTTTAAGAAACAAGACTGTTTATTCTCTCTTAATCTCATATTAAAAATTAACACCAAATTTCAATGTGTTAATTTTGTGTTGATTCAATCAAGGGTATTTATCATTATATTTTCCATTTTCAGGCCTGCTGTCCTGGATGATTTTGTTAGTACAATTGATTTACCTAATTATGGATGCACCATTCCTGAAAAAACCACTTGCAGTGTTTATGGCTGGGGTTATACTGGATGTAAGCTATTTTTAAAAGATAAGGCAATATCATATGTTTTTATGTAAAACAATTCTATTTGTTTCCTTTTTCTCACCTTACCTTGTGCTCATTAACTGTGCATGTTTTACACCATTCTAGCAATCAACTCTGATGGTCTATTACGAGTAGCACATCTCTATATTATGGGGAATGAGAAATGCAGCCAATACCATCAAGGGAAGGTGACTCTGAATGAGTCTGAAATATGTGCAGGTGCCGAAAATATTGTGTCAGGACCATGTGAGGTAAAAGGTTTTTTTTGTTTGTTTTTGTTTTTGTTTTTTTAAGTAAACAGTATGTAATAAATGTCATAGTTTCTCATGTTTGTTTTTTGTTTCTTTTTTGTCTCTTTGGTATCGTAGTCCATTTTTCTCAAATAAAAACCCCTGTATACCAGTTTGTCTAAGAGACAGAAATTGGGAAAAATAACCTTTCATTATTCTTCTACACTTACTTTAAACTGTAAGAAAATCCATGTTTCATTATCAGCAAGCTATGATGACATTTGCCTCTCAAAACAAAAAACAAATACAATAAAATAATGCAGCCAGAACTCTAATGGACAGCTGTTCAAATTAAAAGTATTCAATACACAGTTTGATACAATAGTTTGCATTTTTCTAATGTTTTTCTAAAGTTATCTGATCTTCCCAAATTCTCCCTAAATGAACCCCATTAGTAATTTTGTTAGCAGATACAGGCCTGGTTTTAAATTTTTAAATGTGTTTTTGGTTAAGCCAGTGTGCGCGCATGCGTGTGCGTGTGTGTGTGCGTGCGTGTGTGTGTGTGTAAACAAATTCTATTTTAAAAAACCAAAAGGTCAAAGTTTGTGGCTTCAAGAGCTGGGACATTTTCATTTGTTAGGCAACTGTTCTTTCAACTTGGCAGTTTTCCTATCCCTATTTTACATAGACAAGCTGTTAAACCATTATTTTACATGTATTTTTTTTACATTTTGTTTTTAATTTATTTTTATGCAAATTTTGTACTTTTAAAATTGTTTCTGAAACTGAGAATATTTTTTTATATTTTTATTAAAAAATTTAATTCCAGGGTGGTTAACATGCAGTGTTCATTAGTTTTGGGTGTACAATATAGTGATTCAACAATTCTATATGTTACTCAGTGCTCATCATTATAAGGGTATTTAATTCTTTACACCAATTCCACCCACTCCCCCACCCACCTCCCCTCTGATAACCACAGTGTGTTCTCTGTAGTTAACGTTCTGTTTTTGGTTTGCCTGTTTTTCTTTGTTTTGTTTCTTAAATTCCACACATGAGTGAAATCACATGGTATTTATCTTTCTCTTACTAACTTATTTCACTTAGCATTATACTGTCTAGATTCATCCATGTTGCTGCAAATGGCAATATTTCATTCTTTTTTTATGACTGAGTAATATTCCTGCGTGTTTGTATGCACGTGTGTATATATGTATATGTGTATACATATGTATATATACATATATATGTATATGTGTGTATATATGTATATATATATAGATATATATATCACATCTTTATCCATTCATCTGTTTTTGGGCCCTTAATACTGCTTCCATAATTCAGCTATTATAAATAATGATGCAATAAATGTAGGGCTGAACATACCTTTTTTAGTTAGTGTTTCAATATTTCTTGGGTAAATATCCAGTAGTAGAATTACTGGATCATACAGTAGTGCTATTTTTAATTTTTTGAGGAACCTACATACTGTCTTCCACTGTGGCTGCACTAGTTTGCTTTCACCACCAACAGTGCTAGAGGGTTCCTTGTTTTTCCACATCCTGGCCAACACTTGTTATTTCTATTGTTTTTGATTTTAGCCATTCTGGCAGGTGATGTCTCATGGTTTTGATTTGCATTTTATTTCCCTATTGATGAGTGAAGTTAAGCATCTTTTCATGTATCTGTTGGCCATCTGTATATTCTGGAGAAATGTCTGTTCACATCTTCTGCCCATTTTTCAATTGGATTACTTGGTTTTGGGGTGTTGATTTGGTATAAATTCTTTCTATATTTTGGATACCAACTTCATCAGATAAGTCATTTGCAAATATCTTCTCCCATTCATTAGGTAGCCTGTTAGTTTTGTTGACTGTTTCCTTTGCTGTGCAGAAGCTTTTTATTTTGATGATTGATATAGTCCTGGTAATTTATTTTTGCTTTTATTTCCCTTGCCACAGGATACACATATCTAGAAAAATGTTGCTATGGATGATTTTAGAGAAATTACTTCTTGTGCTCTCTTCTAGGATTTTTGTGGTTTCAGGTCTCACATTTATTTCTTAATCCATTTTGGATTTATTTTTGTGTATGGTTAAAGAAAGTGTTCCAGTTTTATTCTTTTGCATGTAGCTGTCCAATTCTCCCAACCCATCTGTTGAAGAGATTGTCTTTTTCCTATTGCACATTCTTTCCTCCTCAGTTGCAGATTAATTGACCATATAATGTTGGGTTTATTTCTGGGATCTCTGTTCTGTTGCATTGATCTATGAGTCTATCTTTTGTAAGTACCATACTATTTTGATTACAACAGCTTTGTAGTATATCTTGAAATCTAGGATTGTGATACCTCCAGTTTTGTTCTTCTATTTCAAGATTATATTGGTTATTCATGGTCTTTTCTAGATTGTTTTTTCTACTTCTGTGAAAAATGCTGTTGGTGTATTGATAGGGATTGCATTAAATCTGTAGATTTCTCTGTATAGTATGGACATTTTAACAATATTTGCTCTCCCAGTCTATAAACATGAAATATCCTTCCATTTCTTTGTGTCATTGATAATTTCTTTCATCAGTGCTATAGTTTACAAAGAAAAGGCCTTTCACCATCTTTGTTAAGTTTATACTTAACAAAGTATACTTTATTTCATTACTTTTTGTGCAATTGTAAATGGGATTGTTTTCTCAATTTCTTTTTTCCTGCTACTTCATTATTAGTGTATGGAAATGCAACAGATTTCTATACATTGATTTTGTATTCTGTGGCCTTACTGAATTTATTTATCAATTCTAGTAGGTTTTTGGTGGAGTCTTTAGGGTTTTCTATATAGCGTATCATGTCATCTGCAAATAGTGAAAGTTTGACTTCTTCCTTGACAATTTGGATGCCTTTTATTTCTTTTTGTTGTCTGATTTCTGTGACTAGGATTTCCAACAGTATGTTAAATAACAGTGGTGAAAGTGGACATCCCTGTCTTCTTCCTGATAATGGAGGAAAATCTCTCAATTTTTCCATATTGGTGATGAAATTAGCTGTGGGTTTTTCATAGATGGCCTTTATTATGTTGAGGTATGTTCCCTCTAAACTTACTTTGCTGAGGGTTTTTATCATGAATGGATGTTGTACTTCGTCAAATGCTTTTTCTGCATCTATTGAAATGATCTTATGGTTTTTATCCTTTCTCCTGCTCATGTCATGCATTACATTGTTTGATTTGCAAATATTGAACCACCTTGTATCCCAGGAATGAATCTCACTTGGTCATGGTGAATGGTTTTTTTAAATCATTAATTGTTGTATTTGGTTTGCTAATATTTTGTTGAGGATTTCTGCATCTATGTTCATCAGAGATATCGGCCTGTAGTTCTCTTTTATGCAGTGTCTTCATCTGCTTTTGCTATCAGGGTAATGCTATCTTCGTAGAATGAATTTGGAAGCTTCCCTTCCTCTTCTATCTTTTTGGAATGGTTTGAGAATAGGTATTAACTCTTCTTTAAATGTTTATGTAGAATTCACCTGTGAAGATGTCTGGTCCTGGACTTTTGTTTGTTGGGAGTGTTTTTTTTTTTAATTACTGATTTAATTTCACTGCTTGTAGTTATTATGTTCAAATTTTCTATTTCTTCCTGATTCAGTTTTGGGAGGTTATACATTACTAGGAATTTATTCTAGGTTGTCCAATTTGTTGGCATGTAATTTTTCATAACATTCTCTTATAATCCTTTGTGTTTCTGTAGTATCTGTTTCTATTTCTCCTCTTTCATTTCTGATTTTATTTAAGCTCTTTCTCTGTGATGAGTCTAAAGGTTTATTAATTTTGTTGATCTTTAAAAAAAAAACAGATCCTAGTTTCATTGATCTGCTCTTTTTTTTTTTAGTTTCTATTTTGTTTATTTCTGCTCTAATCTTTAATATTTCCTTCTTTTTGCTGGGTTTGGGTTTTGTTTGTTTTTGTTTTTCTAGCTCTTTTTTTAGGTTTATGGGTAGGTTGCTTATTTGAGATTTTTCTTTTTTCTTGAGGTAGGCTTGTATTGTGATAAATTTCCCTTCTAGAACAGTTTTTGCTGCCTTCCAAAGACTTTGGATTGTTGTGTTTTCATTTTTATTTGTCCATATGTATTTTTTATTTACTCTCTGATTTCTTAGTTGATACATTCATTGTTTTAGTAGCACGTTATTTAACCTACATGTATTTGTGATCTTTTCAGATTTTTTCTTGTGGTTGATTTCTAGTTTTATAACATTGTGGTTGGAAAGATGCATGATACAACTTCAATCTCTTTGAATTTGTTGATACTTATTGCCTTATATGTGATCTATTTTGGACAATGTGCAGTGCAAGTGAAAAGAATGTGTATTCTGCTGTTTTAGGATGGAATGTTCTGAATGTATCTGTTAAATCCTTCTGGCCAATGTGTCATACAAAGCCACTCTTTCATTGTTGATTTTCTGTTTGGATGATCTACCCATTGATGTAAGTGGGGTCTTAAAGTTCCCTACTATCATTGTATTACTATCAATTATTCCCTTCCTGTTTGTTATTAGTTGCTTTATACATTAGGGGGCCTCCATGTTGGGTGCATACATATTTACAATTGTATATCTTCTTGTTGAATTGTTCCCTTTATGATTATATAGTGTCCTTCTTTGTCTCTTGTTACAGTCTTTGTTTCAAAGTCTATTTTGTCTGATATAAATATTGCTAACCCAGCTTTTTTTTTTTACTTCTATTTGCATGATAAATGCTTTTCTATCCCTACACTTCCAATCTACATAGGTCTTTAGGTCTGAATGAGTCTCTTGTAGGCAGCATATACATGGATCTTGCTTTTTTATCCATTATGTCTTGTTTTTTTAATATTTTTAAATTTTATTTATGTATTTGGAGAGATATCGAGACAGTGCAAATTGGGGAGGGGCATAGAGAGAGGGAGAGAGAGAATCCCAGGAATATGCCACATGGCAGTGTACATAGCACAGATCATGAACACAGATATCACGAAACTGTGATGTCATGACCGGAGCCAAAACCAAGAGTCAGGAGCTTAACCCCCTAAGCCACCCAGGTGCCCCACCACCCTGTGTCCTTTGACTGGCATGTTTATGTATTTTGAATATAAGAGACATACTCTCCAAGCCTAGGAGCTATGGAGTTGTGGAATACTATATGCGGTAAGGCATGGGATAAGTTCAATCAATAATGAAGTATCTCTTGACATGTAGGAAAATACTCTAAATATGGAGCATAAATATGTATTGACATACATGTGTTATATATATTGCTTTAATATTATGTTCCTGAAAAGAAAATATTTACTAAGTTGAAGAGTTTTAAAAACTGCTTTAAAATGATATTGTCAGAAATAGATTATGTGTTTATAACCACTTTCAAATTTGGTGTTTTTCCAGTAAATCAGTATTACTGTGTCCATTATTATAATAGAAATCCTACTAGGAGAAAGATCTATTTATTTATTTATTTATTTATTTATTTATTTACTTACTTACTTACTTACACTAAGTAAAAACAAAGTTTTGAGCTCAGTCCAATCTTCATGACCATTTAAGAAGCTATGCACTTCTCCTGCCCTACTGCCATTACTCAAAATGTTTCGCAACTGCTTATCAGGAACAGCCTGTAATCTGATTTATCATCTCTATATTCTAAGATTCCTAACTTTATCACTGAATTGAATTATTCATTACACTATCATATATGTATTTTATCCATATTTTAAACAATTTTTTAAATGTTTATTTATTTTTGGTAGACAGAGAGAGAGAGAGTGTAAGCAGGGGAGGGGCAGAGAGAGAGGGAGACACAGAGAAGCAGGCTCCAGGCTCCAAGCTGTCAGCACAGAGCTCGATGCAGGGCTCGAATCTACAAAGCACAGTATCATGACCTGGGCCAAAGTCGGACACTTAATCAACTGAGCCAACCAGGTGCCCCTATTTTTTATCCATATTGACAAGACAATTTTAAATTGATTCTGCCATGTCTCAAAAATGTATTTATCCTCTAGAATGTTTTTTTTAATATGACTTATATTTAAAACAAGGTAATATAATCCCTGAAGCCACTGAAATCTAAACAGTTGAAGAAAATCTCCCAAATGTTTGTATAATAGCAATGGAATCACATTTAGTGAAAGTCTTCCAAAGTGAATTGCTTTGAAGAGTTTGTATCAGTAATCAATGGTAAAACTTCAGATTTATTAAGTCATGTGGCATAGCTTATATGAAATCTCTTAGACTAACGTATTTCCCTTGCTGTTTTATCACCAGCTTCGCCCCTACCTTGATTTCCCCCATCATATAATGCTGATAGCTCTCTTTCTTACACCTGTATTTTCAAAACTAAATTTGCAGTAGTCTAGTTTTATCTCAGCACATCACTGTTATGGGAAATTTTAGATAGTCCTAAACACTCTTCTTCACACAAGAGGTGGCAAAAGCCAGTCACTACAGTCTTAGGAGGCTACATGGTACATGTAAATGATGCAGCACATTTGTAATGATTATACATAATAACAAGCATAAATATATACATTTTTATAAAAACATAACACAAAAATCAATCTATCAATCTATTCATCTTTCTTCTATCATCTGATGATAAAACAGGGTAAGCACCTATGCTTTAATATAATAGGCATTTCCACAAAAAGACGAAAAGAAAGAGAGAAAGGTCATGAAATCACAGGCTACCTTCCACGAAGGGGAGTATGAAATATAAAAAAATATATATAAATTTAATTACCAACACCAACAGGAAATACAGGAGTATTCTTTCTTTATGCCAAGAAAAGTAATTTCTGAACAGTAAATAAAATTATTTTATCAATTACAATTTATATTTAACTTGTTAAGATAATTCTGGGGACAAGACAGAAGGAAGAAAAACAAAAAGCTTTAGAAATAAAAGAAGATTTAATGCAATTTAATCATATGCATTAATCATAACCTGTATGATTACAGGTGTGGTACAAAAGTACTTGTATTTTTCTAAATTTTCTAAATTTTCTATGTTAAACATATTCTGAACATCAGAAGAAAAGAAAAGTAAATATAAAGTCTACATTCTAAGTAGCTATCAGTGGCTTTGTGTTAACTAGTCCGCATTCAACAAAGACAAAACCCACTTTAGAAGATGAGTGAAGGGGCACCTTAGGGGCTCAGTCGGTTAGCATCCAACCCTTGGTTTTGGCCTCTCACCTACTGTGCTGTCAGCACGGAGCAAGCTTGGGATTCTCCCTCTCTCACCCTCTCTCTCTCTGCCCCTCCCCTGCTTGCTCTCTCTCTTAAAATAAATAAACATAAAGAAAGATGAGTGAATATTTTGTATAAGACAAGTCATTCTTAAATGGATACTACACACAATAGAACACGATAGAGAACTTTTGTACTTCTCTCAGTTTTATGTGACTAATTCTGTAGAAATACAACCAAAGGTCTAGAACATCTATTTCCGTCTTCATAGCTGCAGTTATTCTTTTTGTATAGATGTGCATATTTGAGATATCAATATATATAGAAAAATATTAATGAATTACTAATTTTTGTTTGTAAAATAATACTTTTTTGTTGTTATTGTTGCATGTCTTCTTCCTAGGGAGATTATGGTGGCCCACTTGTTTGTGAACAACATAAAATGAGAATGGTCCTTGGTGTCATTGTTCCTGGTCGTGGATGTGCCATTCCAAATCGTCCTGGCATTTTTGTCCGAGTAGCATATTATGCAAAATGGATACACAAAATTATATTAACATATAAGATACCACAGTCATAGCTGATGTAACTGTGTTTGAGGCTTGCATCAGTACAATTCCCTTTTACATGAAGATTTCGGAGAACATGGAATTAAAATGTCACTGAAAACAATCCTGAGACAACTACTTGAGTGTCATGTTTGTTAAGATACTCATGAATATTTATGGGTGTTTTCTGTCGTTTCGTTTGTCAGTGTTTTTTTGTAAATGTTGAAGTGAATTAAGGTACATGCAAGTGTAGTAACATATCTCCTGAAGATACTTGAATGGATTAAAAACTGCAAAGGTATAATTGCTGGATGATAAAAGATTTAATGGAAAAGTTCAATTACTCTCTCTACGCTGCTTTCCAAGATTAATTTCTTAATAATGAATAAACCATGAGTTAAACATTATTTTAACCTCACAAAGACAATTTATACCTGTGCCCTTAAACTGTAGCTCTATATTAAATTATATTACCTTTCATACGCAATACACTATATTTCATTCATTCCTCCTCACTGTGTATCTTGTAATACTGGTACACATACTTTTTATGAAATCATGTACCCATATAATCCTACCTGGGTGCACATGTGCATGCACTAGAGTTCAAATCGTGGTATATCTAATGTAGCCTCTAAATATTTTGAGTGCTTACCTATATAGTTTGTCCTTAAGAGGAAACTATAAATGTCTAAAGACCAGTAGAAAATTTAAGGAAAGGTGCAAGACAGAAGTGACCAGCTCATTCTCTAGAAATAATCTGCAGATGATTTCTACTGGTTGGCATTTAAGGTGTGGTCATGACCCACAAAGTTAAGTAATGCCTAATCTAGGTGTTTAAACATATTTATCATCCTAGTCATTGTGTAGTTTCTAATTCTTAAAAGGAAGAGGGTAATATGTGTATTAGTATTATTTCTTTCCTTCAAATTTAGGGACACTTATTTATGAAAGATATTTTTAGATCTACTTTCCTAAAATACTTTTTACTAGTCTTAGATAATTGTGTAATTGAAGCTTAAAAATGTTTCGGTCTTTAAAATGTATTTAAGTAGGTTAATTATAAGACTTGCTGGGTGATTGGCTTGTAGTTCGCCTTCTTTGAATTTTTAAAGATTATTTCAGAGGAAAATTTCCATGTATCCCCAAAGATTTGTAAAGAGACTTCCATCAAACTATGCATTACAGTACATATTGAAGAAAAAAATCAGAATACATTTCTTAACCTGGAACTCTTTTAGCCTAATAAAACTTTATTTAAGTAAAGGGGAAAAAATGTAATAGGAAAGGAAATAAACTAGCTTGTCTAAACTCTGAATTCAGTTATATTTTTAAAGGAGAGTTAAATCTGCTGAATGAAAGATTTTTATCAAGGTATCTAAATTTTGTCTTATTTCATTTTACAACTTTGGCATCTTTCTAATGCTATGGGGAATATTCATTTGAATTTTGTATTCTGTCTGATAATACCAGATTATCATGTTTATTATTGTATTTGACACGATTAGCTAAAAAATCATGTATGTGTCAAGAAATGAGATCACAAGGACTAATAGGATAGGCTGTGAATTTTCACAAAACCATCCCGTACAAATTTTAAAATGATTATTTGAATGCTCCCAATCCAGTATCACCATTATCTCTCATGTGTTTTTCTTGAATAATGTCAATTAAGGCCAGAGATCCTAATCATGCTCTAAAAGTTTCATAGGACACTGTTTAATCTTGAGTAAAATGCTCTTAAATTTACTTGAAAACTTAGTCCACAGAGTGTAGGACAGCAAGTCGAGAAATGCCTATCCAAATTGTGCAATAGACACATCTATTGCACAATTTGCATATATATATGTATATATATGTACATGTATATGTACATATGGTCAGATATGTGCTGGTATCAAGAAACAGGGAAAGCAAAGAGACTTCCAAAAAGCTGTCAGTCCACACCATCTTATTTGATTGTATTTTTCTTTCCTTATATGATATATCATTCTAATCCAAACACTAGGAATTTCAAAGGTACATTGTCCAAAAATTATTTTTCAGTTTTTTCTTGCTGAACTGGCAAAATTTTATTCAGTCATATATTAGTGATATTTGTAAAACATTTATGAAATTCTAATACTTTTAAAAACTCATATTTTAAAATATTTCTTATACGACTTTTCTTCCAAATTTCCATGGAACGAGAGATAGGGATTCCCTAGATACAAGATGAAGCTAACTTTGTAGATATTTTGAATTCACTGTTTTCCATTTTCTTAAAGGGTGCAAACATACCACCCATGAAACACCAGACATGGTACACAAAGCAGTTACAGCTTTGGGAAGTTCCCTTTGTAACAGAGGGAGGTCAGCAGAACTGACAATAAAAGCAAGGTGAACAAGATCCATGTTATTTTAGGTGGTAGGACAATGGATAATAATAATGTCATTTTTCTCTGGTGAAAGATACTATTTCCTGGGCATTCTTTTCTTAATAAATGATAAAAAATGAAAAAATCCAAGTTATCCAAAATCCATTGTATTTTGAGTAATGGACAAATGGAGCTTTTAAATTAGAAGTTTTTAATGCTATTTTTGTTTGGGTTGTTTGAATAATGGTTATGTGCAGTTGTCACTGTGGACATTTTCTTATGTCTTCCAGGAATAGTAATGTAAAGTTAAAATATTTGTCATAATGCCTCTGCCGTGCAGAAGGGGTGATAATCCTTTTGTATACTTCCTTAATTTTATTGTAAAATATGTAATAAGTTTTACCTATTTGCTGTGGGCAGGTCCCCAGTAAAATGGTTTATATTGAATCAATTTCTAGTATTAACAGGCTCTTGCTTGCTATCTGAGTGTTTCAAACTGCGGGAAATTTGAGACACTGGAAGGCAAGAAAAATAACAGTAATGGCATGTGATAGCAAAATTGTATTTCACTTATTCCTGTGAATATTTCTTGTTGGTACCAATGGTACTATACAAAGTGAATGTTATAGCCGCAACATTCTCTTGGGGGGTAAAAAAATAGCACTGTCAAGAAATTGTTGTCAGACATTCTGTTGTTGTTGTTGTTGTTGTTGTTGTTTCTAAATATCTTCATTTCATTTTTTTAAAGAAATAAATACTGGTATTGCAATATAGAAATCATGAGATAAGGAATTTTAATAAACTCTCTTGCTAAAAACTTTAAATTGATTAACTAAGGTTCCAAATATAACTACTTTCAATTATATTACATATTGATAGACAAAGTCATTTGGAGAAAAGTCAACTTGAATAAAAAGACATAGTTGTGTGTCAATACCTCTCATAATACAGTATCTTTTAATGTTCAACTGAGTTTTGTAGTAAGAATTTACTAATACAAGAAAAATGTTAACATTTTCTGGTCCCTATAAATCTTGACAGTGTAATTTTAAGTAGGTTCATTTCCATTTGCACAGAAAGTTTCTATCTTTAGGAAACTGAAAAGGGAATACTGTGGATGTTATAACTGTTTGTCTTGGTGTAAATAGGAAATTGATAAGCTGCCTATTGAGTGGTATGGCTGGATGCTTACCCAAAAGGGGACACTGTGGTTATGACTTGTATATAAAGTTCCTGTAGTTAATAAAGTTGCTATTTTTATAACCATGATTATATTATTATTCTTAATAATAATAAAATATTTTATCAAAATGCCTCCTTTTTCTTATTATAATTATACACATGGGCATGTTTGAATCTGTTCTAGGGCTTAGTGCAGAAAACAATGATCTCATTGACAGAAATTACATATACTTTGTTGTAAGAAATCGCAAAACTAAGACAAATAGGCATTAGTTTATTCCAAACTTGTATCCGTGGCATTATCAGTGGTTGTCAGTAAACCATTCATTTCTATGTATTTTGATTTCCTCCACTGTAACATGTAATTATTTAGTCATTTTCATATTTGCTAGAATGGTGCTATGATATAACTTGCTAATATAAGAAAAATATTGTCATGAATGATTACCTAAATTCCTTTATCATATCATTATATATTACAGAAGTAATTGCAAATGATTCAAATAATCAATTTGTACTCTATCTTTAAAATAAGCATTAAATTCACAATAAATGTGAATCCAATGGATGCGCCTAATTCAAACTGAAAGCAAGTTTGGAAGAACAAATTACCAATTCATCTGACCAAAAGAGCTCTGTAACACTATTGATTTTTCAACTTATATTGCCTCTTTCCCAAAAAAGTTGCTCTATTAATTTTCTGGCATAGATACCTGTCTCAAGTGATGATTACTGTATCTAATTCTCTAGAATTATAGTATTATAATTATTATACCATAATTGTATCTGGTCTTCTTAACGATTATTAGCTAAGTAGAATATATGCATTTATTTATTTCTGGTAGCAGTATTTCTGGTAGCAGTAGCAATTAATATTTAAAATACATATATATTCAAATATATATATATATATACACTCCATTCTAAATGTGTACTCTGCTTTTTTAAGTAGAATAGTCCAGAAAAGCTTCTTTAAGAGATGGTATTTGAACAGGGTCCTCAATGAAGTGAAAGAGCAAGCTGGGTAAATATCTAGAGTCTAATAAAACTTGAACGATATTTTTGTTAGTTTCTTAACATAGTGTATTCATTTACTCTTATAAACTTTAATGCTTTAATTAGTCCCATTTGCCAATATCCTGAAGAGAATCACCTTGGTTTGCATTTCCTCAATGTTTTAGTCCAGGAGTTTCACTGCTGTTATATTTCATTATTTTCTACACAGGCACCATCCTTAATTTACACAACCCTAAAAGTGCTTTCTATGTCGTTTTACCAAATTACAACACTTTCATGTAAAATTTAGCTTAAAAGTCTTATTCTACACAGTCTATCTATCTAGTTGCTTTTATTTACAAATGTCTCAATTGCATGTGTTGTTTAGGAGAAGGGAAATTTAAAATAACTTCAAGATAAAAAGAATATTTATAGTAATTTGGCCAAAGTTTACTGTCCTATGAAGAACATATTATTGCCCAAAGCACATCTAAGCAAGACGGTAAATCCTGGGCAAAGGAAATAATTCAAGAGAAGTGTGAGATTATAGATTATACGTATTATTTTATGCTTTTAAAAAGGTAAAGAATAACAAAAAAAGCCCTATCAATCTGACATATTATCTAATTCCAAACTGACTCCTGAACACCCATCACTTTATTTTCATTATTATATTTCACATCCTAAAAGTCTTCCCCTTTTTAATTTAATTAATTTATTCTTTTTAATGTTTATTTTTGAGACAGAGACAGAGCATGAGCAGGGGAGGGTCAGAGAGAGAGGGAGACACAGAATCCAAAGCAGGCTCCAGGCTCTGAGCTGTCAGCACAGAGCCCAGTGTGGGGCTTAACCCACAAACTGTGAGATCATGACCTGAGCCAAAGTCAGGCACTTAACCAACTGAGCCAGGTGCCCCTAAATGTCTTCCCTTTTAAACTTCATGTTTGTATTCAAACTGTCCCTGAAAGCACCAAGCTTCTCTGTGACACCCCAAACCCTCAAATGTCATGGAATTTCCCTTGGGAATCCATCTTCAACATCTTTTTTTGTTGTTGTTATTAAAAATGTTTTTATTTATTTTTGAGACAGAGAGAGACAGAGCATGAGCAGGGGAGGGGCAGAGAGAGAGGGAGACACAGAATCCAAAGCAGGCTCCAGGCTCTGAGCTGTCAGCACAGAAACTGACGTGGGGCTCGAACTCACGGACTGTGAGATCATGGCCTGAGCTGAAGTTGGACGCTTAACTGACAGAGCCACCTAGGTGCCCCCATCTTCAACATCTTTATCTAGAAGTTATTTCTTCAGTCCTATTTCTGGGTGTGCTGATGCTTCCTTTCCACTTGTTAGAAGAATATGCCTATGTCCGCGTGAAATTTATTTTGTTTTATTCTGCTTTGTTTTTAATGTGCAAACTGCCTCCACTCAGTTTGAGCTTCATCAGCATTATTTTGTTATTAAGCTTTGTATATTTATTTTTCACAGTGCTTCCCCCATAATGATACCCAATAAATATTTTATAACACCCTATTTAAATTTCTAGAATCCACCCTATTTTTGAAGGTTTATCAGTGTTATGCAGAGATATGTAAGTTTTGTAAAAATTATGAAAATCTCCGTGAGGGTTAAAACTTTTAGGGTTTTGTATTTTTTTTAACTGATTAATGTAATTAATTACATTATTTAGATTTGACTTAGTAAGTGGACTATATTCAATGGTTTATTGTATTTCATACACTAGAGCATGCAGCTGGAAAAGAGAGGAATTTTTAACTCTGAAGAGTTTATGCCTTTATATTTGTAAATGCAGTCATTAAAAAATGAAAATGTAGAACTTGATTGTAGTTTGCTAATGGATGCAGGTGTTTACTTCATACAACCTGATACAGTTTTGATTGTTTGTGAACATTTTCCCTTCTGAGTTTCTTCCACAAAGCACTGATGTTATACCATTGAGGGGAAAAAGATCATATCAATTATTGCAAAAATATTCTGAGGCAACAACAGTCTACTCATTACTTATGTGCAAATATGCCATCTGCTGTGCATTGAGAAGTTTCACAATATTGTTACTCAATTAACAAAAGATTTTCATTTGATGAATTTTCTTAACTGAGAGACTTCAACTTGGGGAACATCTTGTAATGATATGAATTGGAGAAAAGGCAGATGGATTTTCATATTTTTTCATATATATTTTAAAGTTTTACAGAGATATTGCCCAGTTTTCAAAACTCTGATGTTTTAAGTGGCTGAAATTCAAATGCAGGATAGTTTAAAATATATGATTATACCCTAAAATGAAGATTTTATATCCTATAAAAGGAAAACAGTGAATAATTTAATAAGTGAGAATTTGGCACAATGGAATGATAACAGTGATTAAGGATCTTTAGAGCGGAGAGAGAAGGTGCAAGTGTGATTTAGTATCTTTCTTCAGTTGTTCAAAGAATTATTCTGAGAGGAAATGCTCAGGTCCTTCCAGTTAGGAGAGTAAGAATTTGGGGGAAAAAAGATTGATATTTAATTCAGATAGTTTAGGTCCTAGACAGAATTTTCTAATTCTGAAGGTTTGAAAACTTCCATGAAAACTCATGGAAATTCTTAACTATGGATATTTCTTAATACGGGAAATATTTCTTCAATGACTTGGGTAAGTTTTACCCAAAGTGGTCTCTTATGGAACACTATTCTGCTGGACACTTTAAATCTGTAATGAAAACAAAATGGTTGGGGCTTGCATAACTTTTAGAGATGCTGGGATACTTTATACAGGTCACTTTGTTGCAGAGTTCTCAAGGACATTTGAATGATCATGTGCATTTTGAAGTTCCATGAGGGAATAGGGTATGGCATATTCTTCAGATATGCTATACCACAGAACCCCATTAAAAATATGCAGACAAGAGTTAGCACAAGAGACCTGCGAAATACTGTCCAGGAAAACTTGATTTGCATATTTATTTTCTGAATAGGAGGCAGTGGTAACTATATAGTTTGAGATTTCTCTTGTGTTTTATAATCTACAATGATCTGTCTTTCCTAAAAAACAAAACCAAAAACATCTCCCAGCAGTCCTTCCATTTGGCAAAGTTTGGCTCTTTTATACTCAATTTGAGTAAAATTCAGACACTTTAGAAGCATTGAGGCATATTTATCTAGACACATATATTCCATCTACTTTAACTCTCATGTTATTAATATAAAAGCAAATTGACAACACAAAAATATGAAGGCAATACTATTTCACCACCCACAACTAAAAAAAAAAGACAAAAAAAGACAAAACAGCTTAATATTTTTCTGTCTTATTGGCCCTCACAATGTCCCCTCATCAGCTGAAATTTCCAGTTTGGAAATGGGAGAACTAAGGGGGAGAAAAGATGAGTGAAGTTTATAAAAGAAAAGAAAATGAAAAGAGGAAAAGGAAGGGAGAAAAAAAGACCTGGAGGATGTTTTCTAGGGGTCCTTACATGTACCCAAAGGTAAGGTCAACATTAAGATCTAAAGCATTGTTATTAGCCTCTCTCCTTCTTAGTCATAATGATTTGTATTTTCCAGATCCACTTGTAATCATGAAGTGCAATGAGTCATCCCCAAATAAGCAAACATAGAGTATGAGCATAGATAGTCTGCATCCACAGTCAATGTCCCATTTTTATTCGTTCATGTTCTCCATTCCTTTTTTATTTGCTGCTTCTATCAGTTATATCTTAACTGTGATCCAAAGTAACATGGAAAAACAAAGCTTTCTCTATACTAATGTTGCTCTCTGAAACATTAGAACACTCTTCTCAACTTCAAGGGCTTCAATATCTTTCTATTGCCATTACTTGCAGGTGAACTTGGCTGGCAGTTTAACAAGGCAGCTAAACAGGAAAGAATTGAAGTACCAAATGGACATACAAAGGCAAAAGCTAATTGTCTAGTAGACATCACTGCTCAGATGTGCTGTCGCCTCTAAATTAAATGTATCCAAAAACTAAACACCAATCCCTTCTTCCCCTTCAATCTTCTTCTCAATAAAAGTGGCATTCATCTGGTTTACTCAAACCAGAATCCACAAAGTTAGTTTTTTATCTATTTTGTATCTCCCTTTCTATATCCAAACAAACTCCAAGAGATCAGTTTTATTGCCTGAATATACCCTTCATCGTTCACATGTCTTCATTTCCAGTGGCTCCATCTTGGCCCATGCCACCATTTTCTTTCTCCTTCATTACTACAATAATATAAAAATATTTTTCCATATATACTCCAAGCCATTTTCTATCCAGTTTCTAAAGTACACATTTTAAAATATAGCTTTGTCATTTCGCTGCTTAAAATCCTTCAGCTATTTCCGCTGACCTACCAATACCTACATGGTCTGTCCTTGACTGTTCAACTCATCCATCACCTCTTTTCCTTTTGCACACTACATTCCAGCTACGAGAGACTCTTTCCATTCATAGAACAGGCTAAGCTCTTTCCTTCCTTTATATTTCCTATTCTTTCTAACTGTAATTATTTTCCCATCCACTAGTTTTTGCCTAATGCCTACTTCATCCTTCAGCCTAAATGTTATCAATTATCCCCCTGCTCATTCTCCTGACCCAGTTACACATCACACATCTGAAAGTATGATACACTTCTATTTCAGAACACTTACCTCAGTTAATTAGATATTTGCATATATGTATAGTCAGAGCTATTAGACTGTAAGTTCCATGAGAACATATAGGCTAGGTTTAAAATTGTCACACATTTAACTTCAGTACTGGCTAAGCCCTACATGATAAGTATTTGTTAAATGAATGCATCAGTAATTATCTGTTTACAAGGTTCTCTTTGTCCCTCTATTCAATTCTAAAATATAATGACATATATGATCGCTAAATTTTATTTACTATTAAAATAGTAACATCTTCAGATTATTTTCAAGGTCATGTTGGGGAGGTGGTTTCTACTAGCTTTTGTCATAAACTTTTGTTTTATGAGAGCAAATATTTATTGATCATTCACCATGACTGTGGTAGGTACTGGGAATATAACAGTGAATAAATAAAACTTAGTTGCTATCCTCCTTATAAATACAGACAAGTGTAGGAGACACGCATAAAACAAGAACCTGAAAGTGGTAACTGAGAAGTGCAAATAGCTGTTGGAACACAATGCAAGATTTTGCTGAGCTCTTTGGCTCATCTTTCCTTAAACTTTTTGTGTTGCTGTAGCTTAAATCCTGCCAATTTGAATATTATTTTTCTATTTCTTGAACACTTCTGTCATTGCATTACTAATTTTTTAACATAGAGTTTCTTTTCTTTTATCTTCCCCTTTCTTTGTTCCATTTTTCCAGCTTCCTAATCTTTTTAATCCTGCCTCTTCTTCATTACATTCCCAAGAATCTTATGACATTTTTAGTAGATTCAGAGAGGTTGATGCATTTATTATCAAGAAAATAGCATAACTTCTCAAATGGCGAGAACAATAGCAATTTTTGAGATGAAAAAAATTATTTCTTCTGCTAGTGCAAGACTGATAAATGTTTTATCATCATAAGTTTTTAATTATATTTGAAGATGATCTAATAATAATACATAATGCTTATTCAGGGCTTTCTACTTGCCAAGCTCTGTTTTATCTCATTTAATCATCATTACAATGTTTCATAGGCAAGTTCTACAACTATATCCATTTTAGAGAAAAGGAAGTGTTCAAATAACTTGTAATAGTAAAGCATTTGGGGCATATTTTCAATATTAAATCTGCTTGACCCTTTCCTTCTATTCTGGTGAATGAACATTTAATATAATTATTTTCCCAAAAACGTAGGGGGAAAGGGGAGACTCTTATTTAAACAAGAAAATGTTGCCATCATCTGTGCAGGATATGAGCAAGAAGCTATTCAGAGGTCAAGCTGTTTTTCAAGCACGCCTGGCCCAAAGCTCTGTGAGGCATCAACTCAAAGGACCATGGCCTCCTCAGCTTCCAATATGAATGGCTAAAATAGGAGTTACTTGTAATAGTAATTACTATGGAGTCTAAAGCTAGGGGGTAAAGGGGCTAGTTTAGAAGGGGAAGCTTCTTTATCTTTAAAGGGGGAGGGAGGATATAGCTATTGATAAAAGCATCAAGTTTGTGAGATAGAAATAGTAAGAACCTTAGAGAAACATTTAGTGGTAAGAATTTAAAGGGTCCTGTATTGGGGGGGAGGGGAAGCCCAGAATTTATTCTGAAGCCAAGAAAAGAATTAATGGTGCCTGCCCTTTATTGTACATACCAGAGGGTGTTTTAGAAAAGAGGGAAAAACCTTCAAAGGCCTTTATAATATTTACATACGGCCACATCAGTCCCAGAAAAAAATATGACCTACATATTTAGTTTTTGCATTATACTACATGAAATCAGTAACTTTGACAGCTGCAAAGACATGCTAAAAATCACCTACTTGATTTACAGAGGAAAAAAAAAGAGAGAGAGAGAGAGAGAAGAGAAAAGTGAAACAAACTGCACAGGGTCACACACCTAGGAAGCAGAGCCAGTCCTGGAAACAAAATTTACTCCTTTTTTAATTCAACACCTTGATTTTATTATTTACTTATTTTTAAACTGAGATCATAAATATAAAGAACATAATACTCAAAACCTCAAAAGGACTGTAGTACTTAAAAAGAATTTTAAAAGAATAGTTAAAAAAAAAAACAACTTAAAAAGGTTGCCCCAACAAAACTGAAGTCCTCTTTACTTTATAGCCTAAAGGGATGTGGACAGAGGCCTGGCAGAGAGAGCTAATCCCAGGTAGAGATCTAGCAAACTCCTCCATAAGGAATGAGTCAAGGTGGATGTCATTTGGCTTCCTTCCTCAGCTCATTTAGCAATCTGACCCCATCTCTGACTGGGAAGAAGCCTTCTAAGGACAAGCTGGGGGGATTAATTTTCTCGCAAAACTGAAATTAAAATGCAAAGGAACCAAAAGCACATGTTAACAAGCAGTTGCATAAGATGGAATGAGCGTAGGACCATCCTTCCCAACCCGTGGGAATAAACCTGCTAGGCTAACCAATTCAGGAATCTGCAAGAGCGCCTGACCTCGACAGGTGATTCTATTTTTTAAAGCAGTTTTAGAAGATTTAGAAGTTTTAGCAGATTTAGAAGGTTGTGCGGCAGACTAGAATTGCTTACACTTTCTGAAAAGGGGCCAGGGATGTTCTGCGGCTGTACAACATATGACTTTGAAACACTAGCTCTAAGTTTCCCAAACACAAGTGTATACATTGGGATTAAAAGCTTATTAAATAGTACTGACAGATCCTGATATTACACACATGACTTATATATGCCTCAGCCACCTTAATTCATCAGTCTGAATCTTTAAACTCTGTCTCTATGTGCCTTGGAATATCATGAGCATTCTCGGGACATTCACATGTCTAAAAACATAATAAAAAGCCACCTTGGTCCAATGATCCTGTCTGGACACTGTGTAGTGTCTTTCCTTCATGAATAGTTCTGACGGGGAAGAGAGGTAACGTTAGTAAATGTGTTCTCTGCCCATTTGAAGTTTTATCCCTTCAGCATGTAGTTAATAATGTACAGTTGCATAAACTTGACCTTGTGGAATTTTTTTTCCAAAAGACAAACTGAAATGGGGCATGTGGGTGGCTCAGTCAGGTTAAGCGTCCAACTTTGGCTCAGGTCATGATCTCATGGTTCATGGGTTCCAGCCCCACATTGGGTTCTGTGCTGAGTGCTCAGAGCCTGGAGCCTGCTTCAGATTCTGCGTTGCCCTCTCTCTCTCCCCGTTCCTCAGTTGCACTCTGTGTGTCTCTCTCCCACTCAAAAATAATAAATAAATGTTAAAAAATGAAAAAAAAAAGACAAACTAAAAAAATGTTGTTTTTATTAGCCTCCCAATAATGTGGCATGCATTTTAGTCAATTGAAATTTTTGGACCTTTCTTATAGTGTTGTTATGCTTCGAGTTTAGTGGACCTAGAGTCCAGAATCGCTCTCCTGGGTTTTACTCAGAAACACTTCTGTGCCTCTCTCCACCTGGATGTACAATAGGTACTTCAGATAACATATTCAAACCCACACCATGCGGTTTCCCTCTAAACCTGATTTTCCTTTATTATTTTCTTTATTTTTTGTATTTCAGTTGTGTGGGGAGTAAGCTTAGGAATTCTCTGAGCTAGCATGGATGGGTTAACAAGGCATAAAGAATTAGAAAACCATAGATACTCACACCCAAGTTTGGGTAAACAAGATTAGGTAAACAGGTATAGAGAGAGTGGGGCAAAAGCCCCGGTATAGAGAGAGTGAGGCAAAGGCCCCAATATGGAACAAAGGTATAGGAGGTAAACAAGATTAGGCATTTAGGGCGGAAATACCCCCCCCCCCAATTTAGTACTATAGCAGAAGGCTGCTTTCACAGGAAGGAAGGTAAACAGGTAATATGGCTATAGACCCCTGCAGGGCAAAGCTAGTTAACAAAAGACAGGTGCCTTGTTGACCCTGAGGTAGCTTGCTCTGTCTCTCTTGTCCCACAGAAGTGGTGCCTTACGTCTGCTGTAAACAACCTTCCACCAGGCTTTGGGGTGCCAGGATTTTGTTTTGTATTAACCCAAACCCCTAACCCCGTATATCTTCAAAACCCTCTTTCCCTCATGTCCGTGAGTTAATGTTCATAGATTTATTGTCTCTTTGTGCATGTCCATCACCATGTTTGTAAGCCTTCCGATCCTAATAAAAATGGAGCAAGAACCCTTAATTGGGCTCTTGTCTTCTCCCAGACATTAGCCATCTCTCACTTTTAATCCTGCATCCCACTTTCTGGCTAGACAAGAAAGAACTCTAGACCCAGAGTCTACGACACTGTGGCAGTACCATGTGCAAACCACCAAAACTAGAGTGAGAGCCCTGGTTCCTCCCGTGCTTCTCTCACTTGTCCACAGCTCAGACAGCTAGGTCTGCTGATCTGGACACCTAATTATGCCTTGAAAATCATCATTCTTCTTCTTTTTAACCTCCTTTTCCCTGGGTGAAGCCGTCATCATTTCCCTTGACTGAAGTTTCCTAAAGCGCTGAATCCACATTGGTTCTCCCTGAAGCCATCATCATCTGTGCTGTTACAGTGATCTGCTTAAAAGCCATATGAAATGGGCAGCCCATGCCTACAGTCATTATCTGGCTCTCCATCTGCCAGGATACAGCCTATATCCTGT
This sequence comes from Prionailurus viverrinus, assembly GCF_022837055.1. NCBI lineage: Eukaryota > Metazoa > Chordata > Mammalia > Carnivora > Felidae > Prionailurus > Prionailurus viverrinus. Next base: position 86,280,591 of record NC_062562.1, on the reverse strand, counting down.
AGACGAAGCTACTCAGTGACCTCAGAGCTCACTCAATACCTCTTCCCTCCTTGTTAAGGTGCTTCAAACAGATGCCATGTTAGCTGCTTGGAAAAAAAAAAAGTGATTTGTTTTGTTTTGTTTTATTGTTTGTTTGTTTTCATTTATTCCTTTGTCTCTTGCCGCACTAACTCTGTCATGGATGTTCTGTCTTCCTGAAATGGTTCTCCCTCCTATCTCCATTATTTGCTATATTCTACTTAAGTTTTTGAGTTTGACCGTAGGTGTAACCTCTTTTGGGCCTTTATCCCAACCAGCTGGCTGGCTGGGTCCCACTTTCTTGTTCAGTTCCTGCCAGCCTGATTTTCTGGGAGCAAAACACTGCTCTAGATCTGTTCCATCTGTTTTTAGATGGATATCCTTAAAGAACCTATTTTCCCTGCAGCAACAGGGTAGGGAGATAACAAACTCATATTACAATACTGAATTAAAGCAAGTATTGACATAATTATCTAACTCACCTAGTGATAAAAGCATTTTATTGAAATGACAGGGTGAGGCTATGTGCTAGGTATTCTCCTCAAATTTGTGAACAATTCTCAATAGTCAGTAAGAAGGGAAAAGATGACTTAAATATTTTCTTCAGAAAAGTAAATCCCCTTTAGCAAAGAGTTTGCTAGTGTTTCCCCCAAATCCATTCTCCATTTTTTCCTTGGTAACAGAGTCCCTAATATTTAGCTGGGCATGTGGACCCTGACATACCAAGTACCCTAGCCACCCTTCCAGCAAGATTTGGCCATGTGACTGAATTGTGGCCAAGGAATTCCTGAGAATTAAAGGGAGAGGGGCCTCCTTCTTTTCTTCCTTCCTCCTTCCTGCTATTTAAATATATTTTACTTTTTGTTATGCATACTGTTACCGTAATCAATTTTCTATACTCTGTGGGAAGAAAATGTACAATGAACAAGTTTTAAAGAAGACAAGAAAAAAAACCTGAAATAATATCTTCTTGAAATTAGGAAGACAAAATTATACTTATCTCATCATGAATACTTCAGGTAACACTTGTGTGATTTGATGAGATACTGGATAGTTATGAAAGAGCTGGATTTTATGCAGGACTGAAAATGGAATAGTACTTTTTAAACATTTTCTAGGGGCACGTGGGGGCTCAGTCAGTTAAGCATCCAACTTTGGCTTAGGTCATGATCTCACGGTTCATGAGTTCAAGTCCCATGTCAGGCTCTATGCTGACAGCTCAGAGCCTGGAGCCTGCTTCGGATTCTGTGTCTCCCTCTCTCTCTGCCCCTCTCCTGCTCATGCTCTCTCTCTCAAAAATAAGTAAACATTAAGAAAATATATATATATATATATATATATATATATATATATATATAAAATTTTTCTAGCAACCGTTTCAACATATTTATAAAAGGTTTTTTTTTTTTCAACGTTTATTTATTTTTGGGACAGAGAGAGACAGAGCATGAATGGGGAAGGGGCAGAGAGAGAGGGAGACACAGAATCAGAAGCAGGCTCCAGGCTCCGAGCCATCAGCCCAGAGCCCGACGCGGGGCTCGAACTCACGGACCGCGAGACCGCGACCTGGCTGAAGTCGGACGCCCAACCGACTGCGCCACCCAGGCGCCCCTCAACATATTTATATTATTGTGATAAACAATGCAGTATATTAAAAAGTACCACTAAAGCCTGATATTTCATAGGAATTTCTTATATGAATTCTGATTCCATATAGTTATGAGAAAGGGGGTTTTATTTTATAATGGCCAAATTCTTAATTTAATGTGTATATCTAATGTAATGCCAACTTTTAATTATTAAGTAGACATTTCATTTGGAAAATATTTATCATTAGTTAATCTACTTCCAAATAATGGTGTGTTATATACCCCCAAGTTAAAACATATTTATTAAAGTTAATATACAACAGCTAATATTTTTTGAGTGCTTCCTATATCCCACTATACTAAGAAATGAGAGATTTCTAATGTCAGCTTCAGAATAATCTGTATATCTTCATTTTACCTGCAAGTTAATGAATGTTAAGAGCTAGGTATGGTGATTACCATTAAGTGACTGCATTCAACCCATGCTCTTTACCACAGATTTTTCATGCTCCGCCATATATATATATATATATATATATATATATATATATATGTTCTTTATATATATTCCTTATATAAGAATATATATTCTTTATACGGGATAGCTAAAACATCTTTTTTGATAGATATACTAGCATTATTGCTGTATTTGTATGTTCTGCCTTCTGCATTTTTAAGCATATAATTCAAGGAGTTAATTCATTTTCTGCTTGTTGATATTTAGGGAAATTCCTTGCAGTAAGACCACAAACCATTTATTCAAGAATATAAAACTTGGCCCTGTTCTAAGTTATAATATTTGTTAATTAATTTACCCTGCCCATATTTATTGAACAGATGTTATGTGTCAGGTACTTTTCTAAGCACTAGGAACAGAGTGGTGAATAACTCAGGCAGTAAACAAGTGAAGAAATTCTACAAATATAAAAACAGTGATTTTAGAAGTGAAAATAAAAGAGTAGGGAGACAGAAGAAAAACCTGAGGTCTTACATCTATGATCAGGGAAGACCTCTCCCTGAAGATCATGTTTGAGTAGAGACCAAAAACAGAAGAAGGAAAAAAAGCATCCTCATGGGGAAGGAAGCACTAGCAAAGGACATGGAGTGGCATATGCTTGAAGAATGAAAGCAACGAAGGTGCCTAGTGTCTGGAGGAGAGTCTGAAGAGTAATGGAAGATGGGGTTCATAGGTAGACAGGAGTCAGATCATATACGGAGAGCTTTGTAGCCCTTGGTTAGGAGTTTGTTGTTTTTAGGATATTTTTTTCTAAATGTACTAGGAAGCTCTGCTTACTCAGCTTGACGGAAAAGCCTGAATCTGGACCATGGCCAGTCATCGCTGCAGAAGGGACTCAGAGCTGCTGCCCAGAGGCAACACACATCACGTCTGCATTCAGTTCAGTGATGAGTGTGTGTCATGTGGCCAAGTCTGCATCTGTGAGACAGACAGTGTAATCCTTCCTCAGGGAGGGGGAGGGGCATTTGTGAATAATAACATAGCCTACCACATTCACTGTCTGTTACTTTGACGATCCTTTGGAGTCCTCAAGTAAATTCCGTATACTTCACATAAAAAAATGTAAATCATACTATTTAAAAAACACTTTCCCAATTCTGGAAAAAAAATGCTCCAACTATTTCATTGGAACATATAGATCTAACAAACAGGTGAAAATCTCTATTTATTTAGAGCCTCAGATAAAAAATTACCAGACTATTGAGATGACTATAACTGAAGCATGAATTTAAGCTCCCATCAACAACATATGAAAACCTAAGTGTCATTGGAACATCATTAGTAGTTTGCTTTCTGGCTTCATCTATTTTGGTTTCTTCATATAGTGTAACAGGAACACTTTCTCCTGCTTTGGCTTCCAAGAGGAGCTAGAATTTGAATACAAGCCCCGCTAGTTCTGAGGATGGCCCTTTCCATGCCCTCGTTACTAGTAGTGGATATGTGGGTAGAAATGAAATAAAGGTTTTGTCTCGGAAACCACTAGGATATTCATGTTGTTCAACACCATGGCATTACTATAACCGAGCCTACCTTGATCAATATAATTATGCTTCTGAGGATTACAACTAAGATACACTAAAATTCCTACATGAAGGTCAGTAAGTAATGGCACACAATATGCATTAAGTTTCTATGACAATTTTGTCAATGATACCTCAATAGAGCTAGGAAAAAAGATTCTATGGAATAAGAAAAAAAAATCAGTGCTTTCGTGTATGAACCAAAATTAAAATTCAGACAGGCAGACACTTCCAATGAAGACATGTTGATTTAGAGTTGACCTGCCAACAAGCAACTCTGGTTTGGGGCAGAGAGTGTGGCCAAGGAGGCTAACTTGTCTAGTGTAAGAAAACAATTGTATATACAGAGAAAAAAACATACAAATATGTTATTTCATAATAATTATACTTAGTACTTTATGCAATTTTGTAATACTTAAAAACAAGAAAGTAGATATCCAGCTTTACAATGATATAACATATAGTGCAAACTCAGATACATTTTACTGCCACTGAAATGTGTTACAATGCTGAGGTTACATATAAAATACTAGTGCTTATTGTAAAAATAAACGTGAAAAAGAGAATGTAGAATGTCTAGAAACCAAAATGGCAACATCTGTCATCATAAGATGATGGACAAAGGAGTGATTTTAAATTATTCTTACTATTTCACTAAATTTTATTACTCTATTGTATATGCATGCACCCACATTTAATATAGATAAAAGTAGGGGCTATGAGATTTTGCAGATTGTGTGTTATAGTTGATCTTTGAAAGGACAAGATTTAATTGAGGGAGAAAATAAATTAAACATGATATATTGGATTAGCAGGTAATTTGAGTTTGTGTTTTTCCAAATGTTCTCTCTCAACCTCGGGTGTATCTAAGCAGAAAACATAATATATACAAATGCAAAATGTTCACAAAGTGTTTAAAAGAGAAAAATCTGAGTTCTCCCCTATATGAAAAATAGCATTTTTCCCCTTTCCATTGCCAACATTTTTTTTGTGTTTGTAACTTAGAATAAAACTTTTTATGACTCCATATTAATCCATTTCCAAATCTTCTACTTCCAATTTATCACTTGAAAATGACACAAACTTTCTTAATTCTAGCTGGGTTCTCTGAAAAGTCTCTGAGTGGCTGTAGGTACCATATGCTGAAGTTTAATTCTATGCTACTTATCACCTCAGTCCCTGACTCCTTATGCTTCTCATTCTGTGTAGAATAAAGGGTGAGATTTATCTTTATTTACTTAATTGTAAGCCTCACAGATTGCCTCTGCTGTCCATGCACAGCAGCGGTGTTGGTAGTCAGGAACCGAACATGAGTGGAGGCATGCCTCTGCATGTCTCTTTAATTACCCTCCCCTGCTCTTTCTCAATGTCAGCTTTATCCTCATTAAGGTAAAGCCACCACTTCCCCTTTGCATTTTTGTGAGCTGGGTCGCTGCGTAAAAGGAATTGGTGTTTTGTTCTTTAGTGCTATCTTTCATGTATTATCTCAGTGCACAATAAACAAATAGCTTGTTAAGGGGTGTGTGTGTGTAGGCATTACCAAGTTTTGTATTTATAATAAAAATGTAATACATGCCTATAAGTATAAAAAATGCAAAGAATGCAGAACAATATGACAATATAAGCTAAAATTGAAAGTAACACATCATCACAGAAACATCAATAATCTGGCATATATCTTTCAAATAGTATTCTATTTATAATAATACATATTTGTTTCTAATATTTGATCAGCCTGTATATATTAGTTTATAATTTGTTTTGCATGTTCAACATTATATCATGTGCATCTTTCCATGATGATCTTTATAGGCCTTTTTTTTTTCTCTCATACCTGAAATCATTCTATATTTTAGTGGTGTGTCAAGAGGTCAGCCTTTCATTTTAAAACTATTATTTCTTGTGTGAATGGATAGCACATAAGTTTATTTTTGTCACTTTTTTTTAAATCACACTGCTTAATTCCTAAGATTTCCTTACAGCATTTTCAAAATGAGATTTTTTTTTTGCCTTTTCTTGTAAAACTAATGTCATCAAACACTTATTTCAGTTTAAAAGTAAAGAGAAAGGAAAATGAAACACTGTGCTTTATAAGTGCCAGGGTTAATACTAAGAACTTTAAATGTATAAATGTACAAATTATTTTTATCTTCAGAACAACCCTATGAATAAAAGCAGTGGTGGTAAAATATTTATTGGATACCTTCCATGTGAATTTTGTCCAGCTATAATGCAAGTTAGATTAATTGTCATTGTACAAAGTGATATGATGATATATGATTATATGATATGTAATAACATATAATTTTACAAAAGGAAGGGGAAACTGGTTCTCAGTTAAAAATTAAAGGTGATAAATGGTTGCAAAAGGTAGAATATGTATCTATAAATACATTGCCTTTACTCTTTCTATTAGACCATTTAATGTCACTTATTTAAGGGTACATAATGAATACTATTTGTATTGTACAATTTATATTTCCAGAAACAAGTTTAGCAATCCAACTTAAAAACCACAATGGACTCAAATTGTCTAAAGGATCTAGTCTTAAATCATCAACAACATTTAAAAGTTAAACTCTTTTGTCCCCTGCCTCCCAATACCACCATTATGAGGAACTAATTTTCATTCATCAAACCAGACTAGCATTAGGGAGAACACTTTTGCCCTTTCTTCATGCCATGAATTCCTCTGTTAAACCCATTCCTGGCTTTCTTTAATGAAGAACTAGTTGCTGGTCTGCCTGATCAGAGTTCAAGTTATCATAAACCACAATAACCAGCAAATGGACTCACTATAACTTAAAGGGTGGTTGCCATTGTTTGGTTCTTTCTCTTCCACTTCTTCTTTGTAGGCTAAGATCCTAGCTGAGCCTTCCAGCTCTCACTCTTTACCTCTGCAAAGAATGCTTTTATTTCAGTTATTGCATGACTTCCTTCCTTCAGGTCTTTGTTAAAGTACAAAGCACTCAATGAGACCTTCTCTTGTCCACCCTATTACAAACTGTATTCCCATATTTCAGGCTTTCCCTATTGTTTTCCTCTGCTTTATTTATTCCTGCATACCACTTATGGTCATCCAACATACTAAAAATCTAACTTAGTTGTTAATTGTCTTTCTTGTATCCATAAAATATAAACTCCAAGAAGTAGAGAGGTGTATGTTTAGTCCTATAATTCTAGTAGTTCTCACAGTGTAAGTACCCAATATTTATTTACCAAAAGAATAGGGGTGGGGAAAAAAGACAGGTTGGCAGAAGGTAGGATGTATGCCCAAGCTATACATTCCAACTCAATTTCATCAAAGTTTTCTCTTGGGATTATGAAATCCTATCTCAATCAGATTTTTCAATAATCCTCATTTTTCTGCCATTCTTTAAGAATAACTCCACAGAGAAGTGTATAGTAGTGGAAGACAAGAAGTTAGTTTTTATAAGCACGGGAGAATATGTTTTTTTCTTTGTGCCTAGACTTACCATCAAAACTCCACTACAATATGCAATAATAATATACAAGTGCATAATACATGTTGGCTTATTCACAATGATATTGATTTTTTTATTTTATCCATGTGCGTGTTTAGAGAAAACCAACAGTATGAGAATACTGATTACCATCCTACTAGACTCTATGCATCATTTCCCATCGATAATTCCATAAAATGGAGACAATAACAATATCCTCATAGGGTGAAGTGCTTATAATTGTGTTCAGCATATATAAAGTGTCCAATATAAAGTTAGCTGATATTACCACCATTACCCAATCATCCAGGTCTTGGTGATTCTCTCTCTTAGTGTCTATCTTGTCCCTTTTGTTATCACTGACAATTACAGAGGGTGTTGTTTTCCAGGTTGTTCATGTGCCGTCAGTAGTACAGAAGCTTATTTTAGATGGCATGTAAGACTAAACCACAAAAATAAAGTCATATATTTTATTTTAAGATACAAAGTTTTCACTCTGAATGGATAGGCTTGAATGTTAAAGCAAGTTGATATAAAATAAAGCATTAAGCAGAGACATATGTAGGTAATATGTTGATATGCAAACCATTCTGATGACTTCTGAGAATGACTCATGTTTGAAAAAATATGTTATACCTGGACTGTCTTTTTTTATGCCAGCCTTATTCTGTACTTCTTTTTATACTGTCCTCTGAGCTATCTTCCTAAACAAAATTCTGATCTTGTAGCTCCTTGCCTTAAGTGTCTTCCACTCCTAAAACTCTCTATAGGACAAATCTCAATTTTAGGAATGTGCAAAGCTCTCCATGATCTGCTTTTGTCCCTCACCTCATTGTTTTTGCCCCTACTGTCATGGATTACAACTTCCACAGCACAATTTGTGCTCCTGCAAAATCCCTACTACGTTACAAGTCTGTGCTTTCAGGCCAATTGGTTTTTGTTTTGTTTTTCTGTTTGTTTTGCCTGAGTGATCATTTACTTGCTTATCCAAATGGAGAACTTATATTCATACTTCAAAAACCAATTCATATTTTATCTTTCAGGAAGCCTTATGAAAGGTAGAGCTGGCTATTTCTCTGTGATAATCTGGCATTTTATATTTAATGTTTTCCTTTGTCATCTTTTTAGTGTTCTTCATGTATAGGTACACATGGGTATCACCTTTACTAGACTATGATCAGAGTCTCTTTCTCCATGCCTAGTAAAACATATGACAAAGAGTAGGCAATAAATAAATGTTGAATGAGTAAGTAAATACATATGTATTCCCCCCTTTCAAAAAAGATAGGTGTCAATACATAGAATGTAATATTAGCTGTTAATAATTAAAGCAGATTATTCTTTTTATTACATTTTGACTTTATTTTTTCATCGAAATTGCTCTTAGAAAATTCAATCATGCCTTGCTGATTTTCAAGCCCAATGCCTTCATCTCAGACTCCACTGCATTTGACCTATCCATGTCACTAGAAAAATTAAATGTGTACTCTTGCTCTCACTTCTGCCTTTATGTCCATTACAACATCAGATACAACATACCTAAATTATGTTTAGTTTTTCCCCAGGCCACACTTATCTGCTCTCCTTCTTTATTCTCCATTGTAATTACAAATCACTCAATTTTTCTAGATTGAAATCTTAGCATCATTTAAAAACATTTTTAAAATGTTTATTTTTCAGAGAGAGAGAGACAGTGAGAGGGAGAGAAAGAGAGAGAGACAGGCAGAGAGAGAGGCAGACACAGAATCCGAAGCAGGCTCCTGGCTCTGAGCTGTGTCAGCATAGAGCCGGATGCAGGGCTCCAACTCACGAATCGTGAGATCATGACCTGAGCCGAAGTCAGACGCTTAACCGACTGAGCCACCCAGGCACCCCAAAAACTCAGCATCATTTTTAATAATGCCCCCTTTCTTCTCAAACCATATCCAATTGTACAACAAGTTTTGTGCACTACCTATCAGATTGGTTTCTAATATTAATGTCCTGTGCATTCCATAGCATTTTAAGCTTGAACTCTCCTCTAGGTATCAACATGCCTTCTTAACCAGTTGTAATAGGATTCATTTAGACAGGTCAGAATTTCAAATCCACTCAACTTATTCAAAAAGAGAAAATTTATTAGCTTATTATATTAATTATGTACTGACACAACAATGCTGCATAAGAAGCAATCATAAAATCTCAATGGAATATAACACTAAAACATATTTTGCTCTGAAGTCTGAGTTAGGTGAGTAATTCTACTGATATGAACTATGTTTGGCTGGGCTAACATAGGTGACTGAGATAGGCTGCCAAGTTGGTGACCAACTGGTGAGGCTGACTCAGCTCTTCTCCAGGTGGTCTCCCAACCTTTTAGCAGATTGCTCTGGGTTTGTTCTTATGGTAATGGCAGAGTTTCAAGAGAACAACTTGCCCTAGGCCTCTCGAGGCACAGGCTCAAAAAGTGGCCCACAGTCACTTCTACCTCATTCTATTGGCCAAAGTAAGTCACAAGGCTATCTCAGTTCAAAGGGGGAAATAGATTCACTTCTAAATGAAAGGGGCTGAAAATTCACATTGCAAAGGGCACAGGTAAAGGCAGAGGAACAATTAGTGCCATGGGCTATACTCATAAACAAAACTGAGAAACAAAATGGGGCTAATAGTACAGATGATTGGAAATGAAGATGTAAGTAATTTCTATCAGGAATTAGTCCCTCTCTTCCTGTGTTTAGCTCTAATCCATAGTTTTCAGGCAGCTATTTCCTCAAGAGCTAGTCCTAAGGTTGCAAGTGGCTTTGTTCTTACGATGAAAGTAAATTCTTCCCTAGCAGCAATGGATGAAAAAAAATAATAATTCTGGGGGAAACCTTAATTTCTTCTGTTAAGCACATATATCTGTCTATAGTCCTTTCACTGTAGCCAGAGATAAGGGATACTGTACTTAAACCCAGCCAAGGTAGCATAGGATGTTCCTTGCCCCCAGAGTCAGAAAAAGAGTGAAAGGTGCTTTTACTAAAAAGGGGAGGAAGAATTACGGGAAGGCCAATTTAACATGTCTCTGGCCTTGTGTAATTCGATTCCTTCACATTCTTATTCTTATATTGTGTTATTTCCCAGCTTAAATTCAGTGATCATTCACTGGCTGAAGTTAAATACAAACTTTTTACTATGTGATGTGCAAAACCCTTCTTAATTTGTTCTTTCTCCTTCTCTCTCTCTCTCTATCCACACACACACACACACACACACACACACACACACACACACACATGCACCTCCAGTCTTTTCATCTGCCTCTTTTTCACTTCGCTACCCAAAGATATTTTAGCCATGGTAACCTATTTGACGTGATGGAAATTTACCATCTTAAAATGCCAAATGTTCAGTTAAATTATCTTCATTACCTGGCCCAAATCTCTATCTGCTCCATTGTTTCCCCCCAGACCATTTCACCACCTGGTAAAAGTCATACTATATTTCTATCCCCAGATTCGTAATATTTTTACAATTCAGTGCCTTTGATTATGCCTCTTAAACAGAGTGCCTTTCCTTTTATCATTCTTTATTCGATATAACCCTGATTATTTTCCAAGTCTCAGATTTAATATCCTCCTGTCCATGAATCTTGCCTTATCCATAAAATGATTGCTCATTTTCTCCCATAATCCCTATCTTACCACATTCTGATTAAGTGTATCTTTTAAAAAATACCTCCTCCCTCTAGAATTCTTTATTTGTTGTCTTTTAAATCTCTGTGCTTAACAACTTGCCCAGACTATACCATCTACACAATAATTCCTGAGAATTATTTTATCTATAATGATTAATAATTCTCAATAATTTATGCATTTTTTAGAAAAAAAGTTTAATGTTTATTTATTTTTGAGAGAGAGAGAGAGAGTGGGGGGGGGGGCGGACAGAGAGAGAGGGAGACACAGAATCTAAAGGCTCCGGGCTCTGAACTGACAGCACAGAGCCCCATGTGGGACTCAGACCCAGGAATCATGAGATCATGACCTGAGCTGAAGTCAGACACTTAATTGACTGAGCCACCCAGGCGCCTCAATAATTTATGTGTTTAAGTGCATACAAATGTTAGTGGCTGAGCAAAAGGGGTACAATACAAACATCAAAAATATTAGTACTCGGGGCGCCTGGATGGCGCAGTCGGTTGAGCATCCGACTTCAGCCAGGTCACGATCTCGCGGTCCGTGAGTTCGAGCCCCGCGTCAGGCTCTGGGCTGATGGCTCGGAGCCTGGAGCCTGTTTCCGATTCTGTGTCTCCTTCTCTCTCTGCCCCTCCCCCGTTCATGCTCTGTCTCTCTCTGTCCCAAAAATAAATAAACGTAAAAAAAAAAAAATTAAAAAAAAAATAAAGTGTTTAAAAAAATATTAGTACTCTTCTTATATAAAAATATCACTATGTTTTAATCCTGAGCAACAGAATAAAAATAAGTGACTGTTTTAAACCATTCAGACTTCTCCAAAAACCCTTAAAAGCACCTGAGTGTAGTGAAGTTCAAAATTTATCAACTTTATCTTTATTTTTTTTTTATTTTTTTTTTCAACGTTTATTTATTTTTGGGACAGAGAGAGACAGAGCATGAACGGGGGAGGGGCAGAGAGAGAGGGAGACACAGAATCGGAAACAGGCTCCAGGCTCTGAGCCATCAGCCCAGAGCCTGACGCGGGGCTCGAACCCACGGACCGTGAGATCGTGACCTGGCTGAAGTCGGACGCTTAACCGACTGCGCCACCCAGGCGCCCCAACTTTATCTTTAAAATTTCATTATTGTATTAGTTATGAATTATTCTCTCCTTTGTACAAAAACTGTGCCACTATCTTTTGAAATTAAATATCTGATGTTTCTTTCTTGGTCTAATTCAAATGTATCCTCTTTCTAAGTGGAGATAGATGCATTTTTACTTTGTTGTGTAAAACCATACACGCTGGTGATAAATGAGCAGTGTCTGTGGTTACATTTGTTCTTATCTCTTTTGAAGCAGAAAATCTGGCAGTCTCTTATCTAAACTTTAACAAGTGGAGATAAACCTTGATAGAAAAATGTTTCTGGACTGCCATTGCTTTTAGCAAGAGTAAACAATTTAAACTAAAAGCAGCTGTTTGATTTTTTCCAAAAAATAAATCTAAAAGTAAAATTCTCTCCAAAGAATGCCATATAATTCAATGTAGCTTTCAATCACATGTAAATATGCACCTATGCTTCACATTTATCGGTTATAAATATAAGGCAATTTCATTAAGTACTTTTGGCTTTAGAACTAAGATGGTCATTAGAGTAATGTCTAGTCTATGTCATTAATATGATCAAGGATATGGTGCTAATGTTGCAGTGGGTATTAAGCTTTTAACATCTACATTTTAAATTTTGTAACAGTTGATAAATCCATTTGCCAGATTTTAACTTATTTTCCAGCAACTGGGAGTTCCCCAGAAAGTTCTTAGAGTATATCTTGGCTCTGTGGAGGAAGGTTATTCAAGACTGGAGTTCTTGTTCCCTTTCAGAAGGGGTGCAAAAAGAAAAAGAAATCCAAGGAAGATGTGGAAAAGATCAATTCTAACAGCGATGAGGGAAGCAAATAAACAAATATTTCTGTGTTATGAAAGCCAGAAGTGTGTATTTAAAATTTTAAAATTCCCACCTCAATTTGTCATCCTTGTCTCTAATTTAGCTCACTGCTCTGACTTTCCTGATTGAAGTGCAGGCACAAATTGTCTGGCTTCCGTCATTCCTTCTGTGCGCTTATCTTTTGGGATATTTTGCTAACAAATTTTTCATTTGCACAAATACTAGGCTGATACATAATGAAATATAATGTGTCTACATGTTGTTTCATTAAGAGAACTTTCAAATTTCTTTCCTTCTTCCTCCCTCTCTCTTCTTTTTTTTTTTTTGTCAGAACAAAAGGGAACATTACTATAGCTGAGCAAAAATTATTTTACCTCACAAATAATATAAAAATATATGTATATATTTTAACTAAATCATATTAAGGTCAAGTGGTAAATTAAGCTAAATCTCCTTAAACCATAATAAGTACTTCTATAAATCTCAGCACAGGCATAGTTGAATATATTGCAGGTTGAGTTCTAGACCACCACAGTAAAGTGAGTAAATGAATTTTTTGGTTTCCAGTGCATATAAAAGTTATGTCTAGAGTGCACTGTAGTCTTTTAACTGTGCAATAGCCTTTTGTCTAAAAAAATGTACATACCTTAATTTAAAAATACTTTATTGCTAAAAAAATGCCAACAATGACCTGAACTTTCACTGAGTTGAAACCTTTTTGCCTTGAAGTTGATGACTCTTGACTGATTAGGGTGGTGGTTGCTGAATGTCGGGGTGACCGTGGCAATTTCTCAAAATAAGACAACGGTGAAGTTTGCCACATCAATTGACTCTTCCTTTCACAAACGATTTCTCTGTAGCAAGAGATGCTGTTTGAGAGCATTTGACCCGGAGTAGAACTTCTTTCAAAACTGGAGTCAATCCTCTCAAATGCTATTTATGTAATTTTCTAAATGCTTTGTTGTCATTACAACAGTCCTCACAACATCTTAACCAAGAGTAGCTTTCATCTCAAGAAACCATTTTCTTTCTGGGCTCATCCCTAAAAAAGCAACTTCTCATCTCTGAAAGGCTTATCATGAGAGTGCAGCCATTCAGTCACATCTCCAGGCTACACTTCTAATCCTACTTCTCTTGCTATTTCCACCACCTCTGCAGTTACTTCCTTTACTGAAGTTTTGAACCCATCAAAGTCATCCATGATGGCTGGAATCAACTTCTTCTAAACTCCTATTCATGTTGATATTTTGACTTCTTCCCATGAATCACACACGTTCTTAAGGGCTTCCAAAATGATGAGTCATTTCCAGAAGATTTTCAATTTATTTCAATCACTACCTATGACAGCTATAGCCTTACAAAATGTATTTCTTAAATAAAAAACAAAAACAAAAACAAAAAACATGGAAGTCAAAACTACTCTTTAATTCATGGGTTCCAGAACGGATGTTGTATTAGCAGGCATGAAAAAAGGGAATGTCATGGCTAGTTTGATCTTGTGTCCAGACAACTAAAACTTTCTCCATGTCAGCAATAATGCCGTTTTACTTTCTTATCATTTGTGTGTTCACTGAAGGAGGACTTTTAATTTCTGTCAAAAACTTGTCCTTTGTATTCCCAACTTGGCTCACTGGTGAAAGAGACCTAGCTTCCAGCCTATCTCAGCTTTTGACATGTCTTCCTCACTAAGGTTAATAACTTCTAGCTTTTGAATTAAAGTGAAAGATGTGTAAGTCTTACTTTCACTTGAAGAGTTAGAGGTCATTAGAAGGTTATTAACTGGCCTAACTTCAGTATTGTTTTATTTCAGAAATTAGGGAGACCAAAGGAGAGGGAGAGAGAGGGGGAATGCCTGATTGGTGCAGTCAGAACACACACAACATGTATAGATTAAGTTCACCATCATGTATGGGCACAGTTTGTGGCACCCCAAAACAATTACAGTAGTAACATCAAAGATCTGATCACAGATCACTGTAACGAATATAACAGTAATAATTAAAAAAGCTTGAAATGTTGCCAGAATTACCAAAGGGTGGTACAGAGACATGTACCACATGTCTCCACAGAGACATGGAGTGCACCAATAGACCAGCTCCATGCTGGGTTGCCACATACTTTAGTTTGTTTAAAAAATACATTTTCTGAGAAGCACGATAAAGCAAATCACAATAAAATGAGGTACACCTCTACCTAGGAGTCATTTGTCTGTTGTTTCTGAGAGGGGAAATCACCAAGTTTGACTTCCAAGTTCCTGCAGCACTTTCTAACTCTTTCACCTTTGACTTTGATTTTATCTTTAATCAACTCCAAAGATTAGAATTAGAGTTAAGTTTTGCTAGAAAATTGAAATGTAAGGATTCTGCACTGTGCATGTGAACCACTGACTTTTACTTTAGTGGTTGTCTTGTGTACATTTAGCTATTTCAGTCTTCTTCATAGTTGATGTGGTTAAAGTTACCAATGTGCCTCACCTTTGTCGTTTGGGAGACTACAACCTTTGAAACAGAGTTTGCAACTGGTATTATATTTTAGTTGTGATCCCACTTTTCACAGAATGGAAATACACAATAGATGAATTTAAGTAATACCACTACTTAAAAATTATGAAATATTTTTCTTGGCACAACTATGCATTCATAGTTACGATTTTTCCAAATCAAGTTATTAGTAACAAGGGAGCAGTGAAGGGGTAGGGCACTTCTGATACAGTAGGATTGGGCAGAGGTAACAGAAAGCTGACTGTAAGGCCCTGAAATTTTTGTGAGATAAAGAGAGCTAGAATCATTCCTTCAAGAGAAGTCTTTAAGATTTGCTGTCACAACTACTGAAGCTGTAAATAATTCTCCCTTTAAATTGTTGCATATTATAAGTAAACATAGTTTAAAGAGGAGTTTTACCCAACCTAATGGATTGGCCTACTTTCTCTTAGTCCTTTAAAACTGTTCAAAGTTAAAGCTTGATGGAACAAGGTACTGTTTGTCAGTTACCATGTAAACCCTTGGATTTAAACCAAAATTACTCTTGGAAATGTTACAAACTAATTGCTATCTTCTGCATAGTTATAACATCCAGAAATTCCTTGAACTAGCCTCCTGAGTTAACTAACACGGGACAATTTATCAAAATGGTTCTTTAAACATTGACATGAATTTTCTCATTCTTTTCTTCTTCTGTACAAATTTTAATTTGTCTTTCATCTTTACTAGTTACCTTTTATGCTTATATTATTATATCAGTTACGCCCAGATAAAATCCCAACCTTAAATGATTGGCAAATGGCTATTTCCTCATATTTTTTTACTTTTTAATCTATAATCAGTAGATCTTTTAGTGAACTGAATAAGTGCCTTTGTTCTGTGAAAATACAAACACAAAACATCACCCTTCACATTTATGGCATTTTGGTAGTGGATTCATGCTGAGAATGGTCTGGGTGACTAAGTGATGCCTACAAAGGCACCTCAGTACCAATTCCACTTATTCAAAAATGTTTGTATTCCGTGTGTGTTCTTCAGCATTCAAATCAATAAATGTTAAATGATAACATCACAACTTTCCTTTAGCTTTACGGTTTAATTAATCATGTTCTGATATAATTCTTTACACAATGTAGACATTCTGTGAATTATACAGAGCTACTAACACTTCCCTAATATTTTGTTTCACACAGTCATTTCTCCTATAAATTTCATACTTCTGACATTTTCTCATAGCACTTTAAGAAGATCCAAAGCTCTTTTCTGAGTACAAACACATCCAACTACTGACACCTAATGTCAACAACAATTCTGAATCATCTTTGAGATTAAATATCTAATTCTTAAAAATTTAAAGTACAACGATGGCTTTTACTCCCTTGCTTTTGCTATATACAGCATACGACTTTCACATTAGCAACATATCTAAATAAAATATAATTATCAGAGAATTCATCATGTCTTGACTGCCCTCAACACCTGCCAAATGTTCTTTTAACACATTGACACTTGAGGATAGCCACATGGACATTTTTACTATCCATGGAATACATTTTCCAAGTTTTGTTCCAGTATTAAGTAAGAGTACATAAAAAAAAGTAAAGTGTCCAGGCACCTGGGTGGCTTAGTCAGTTAAGCCTCTGACTCTTGATTTTGGCTCAGGTCATGATCTCATGGTTTGTGAGATCCAGCCCTGTGTCATACTCTGCCCTGACACAGCCTGCTTGGGATTCTCTCTCTCCCCCTCTTTCTTGGCCCCTCCTCCACTCATGTGTGTATGCACATGTGCTCCCTCTCTAAAAATAAATAAATAAAGATAAAAAAAAGAAAGGTTAAATTATATGTTTACAATCTACAGCTAATATGTTGATAAGTACATATTTCTTCTCTTCCAAATTTGAATCTAGTTATTTAAAAAAAAAAAAAGAAAAATAAAGTGTCTGCACCTTATGTCTTAGTCTTCTATGTTGATTTAATATCACATTCTCCATTTCAAGGAAAAATTTATATTAAATGGAAGAATTTCCATTAAAACAGTGATTCTATCTTGTAGAAAATTTTACTTAAACAGGTATTACTGGAATAATTACAATTTTAAGATATCTATGTTACAGTTAAAGATATTTTCTACTCTATTTTTCAGTGTCATAGAAGATAAATTCCCAGTTGAATTCTGGAGAAAAAAAATATTGATATGTAAATTAGTATACTTTGTGAGTGATACAGCATTTGCTTTCTTTGGCCTTAATTTTCAGGAAATTTATAACAATTATTTATCATTTAATATTGGAAATTAGTCTGTCTAGGGTTTGGAAACTCCTATATCTGTAGTCTTGAGTTTATTTTAAAATTTCATAATGCTTTTCCCTTTTCCTGTATTTTATTTTATTTTATTCCTCCCAAAATCTTATTGGAGGATGTGGAGTATACATCATAAGGAAATTGAGATGAAAGAAATTCATGCATTGTGAAAAAAGAAATAAATGCTGCACGCAATACATAATTATGAAACAGCGGTCTGCAAAATGTTAGCCTTGTTTTTAAGGGAGGAGAGTCTTCTGTTTCAAAAGTTTAAAATTATAATTTATAATAATTGCTGTTTTTATGTTGATAATTATTATTTAGCAAAATGGAGAGTGGCTGCCTTTGTCAATATACTTATTATAAAAAGATTTGTGTAGAGGAAAAAAAATCAGTGCTGTCTGTTGAGACAGGCAGTTCGTGGTGTGAATGTCACATAAATATTTAACTAAAGGAAACCCAAGGTCTCCGATGGACGTACATCTGCTACTGAAGAGTTACAACTCACACATCACATGTTTTTTCTTGCCATATGGCATGTCAGAAAGGAATGTTAAAAAAATGAAAAATAAAAAAAGATGTAAACTCCTAACAAAGCATTAAAGTCATGTATACATACATAATAATACAAGTATGTCTCATTAAAGGATTCTGAAAAAAAATATCTGGAGTACATATGGAATAAGACAGCTGGTAGGTTGCTGTAAGGTTAAACAGATTTATAATATCTCCATTATACTCCCCACATGTGAATATCAGGAACTTCTAGGAATGATTAATATTAATGACATTAAAAAGAAACAAGTGTGTCTTTGAAAAACTCAGATTTTGCACATAATTTTTGAATTGTCTCAAAGTGTAAGAGCATGCAAGCAAGAAATGTTATTTTAGGCAAGACTGAAGAATGCTGAAAATAAATCCAAATGAGAAATGGAAAGTATTAAAAGATTGCAACTACTTTCATAATCATGCAAAAAAACAGTTAATTGTTTCTTTTCATAAGTTAGATTTCTTCACATTCTCTCACAACAACCTTATAAAGAATATGAAGAAAGCAAAAATGAATTTGAAAACCTGAATGAATTGCAAAGAGTCTGAATAATGCAACTTGGAAAGCAATTACGCAGTAGAAATTTGTTTGCAACCATTATAATCGTAGAATACCTCGTCTCTGTCCCTCTGTTCCCCCCCACCATCACTCTATGTCCCCCCACTATCTCTTGTCTTCCTCCCCCCTCTCTCTCCATCTATCCAGATTCTGCTGTGTTCCAACAGGATTTAGGTTACCTTATATGGAAATACATGAAATTCAGCAAGATAACTATTAGGGTCTACTAGGAAAACCAAAACTGCTCTAGTCATGTTTTAATAAAGTGAATTAATAGAAGAAGTTATTTATGCAGGTGGCAACTTAGAGGGGTGGCCAAATATGGGGCAGTGAGGCATCACAGAAATTAGCAACAGCAGGAAACAACAGCCATCTTCAGTTGAAAGGACATGGTGATGAGGCTGTTAGTGGGATGTAAGGACTGGAGTCTGGCAGGAACCAGGACCACAAGGGAAGAGGGATAAGTGAGAACATCCCTGGAGAAAGAATACACAGGGAGAAGTACTCTGGCTTCTCTCAAGACTAGACTCCAACTAATCTTCCCAAAGTGCCTCTCAGTGACTGAACACAGTGGGGACTGGGAAATGCAGTGTGTAGAGGTCAGCACCTCTGTGAAGAACAGAGCTGGGGAAGGTGATATCTGTGTGAGAGTCCCACACAGGCACATCCAACTTCCAGTTGGCAGTCTGGCTATGTTGGTCAGAGTCATTATCTTAATTTCCACGAAACATGGTGGCATCTACTGGGTGCATTCAAGGAAGGGCAGAGGTTGAAACCCAGCCCCAAAGCTGGAAACCACCCAAGCTGCCTGCCCCTCTCACACACTGTCATCCCTGGGACTCCATTTCCCTCTATCTTTCTCCCAGGTTGTGCTCCAGGAAACACTAAATCACCACGGTCTCTCTCTGACTTCTCTCCTCACCAGGCTCTTCTGAAGAACCTGCTCTCTCTGGCAGCTTTCTCCAGGCCATTGCTACCATCATAATGGGGACTGGCAATTTCTGTAAGCACCACTCCTCTGATGAAGATTGTGTGTGTGATATCTCCCCCCTTGAGGGACTTCCACAACCCACCCAGGGGAACAAAACAAAACAAAACAAAAGGAGTGTATGAGGAAGAATTCTAAAAGAAGGAAAGGAGAGCAATATAATACTTAGCAAAGGTGGGGTTAGTATAAATAGTGTAAAAACCTGATAGTTTTTTTTTTGCTTGTAATGTAAGCGCTTGACATTAAACTTTTGGTTACTGAGGCATCCATTTCAAAGACATCCATCTCAAATAAATACATTGCCAGCTATACAACTAGATAAAGAACCAGGACACCTCACCCATGAAGTCCCTTTCAGAAAGCTCTGGATGACCTACATCACTGACCCCTTGAGTGACCTCCGCTTTCCCAGTCCCACATTTAATTCCTGCTCTTAGGTTTTAAATTCACCAATAAAAAGTAAGCCCACAAAATCCTAGGCACCCCACCCTTGCCCCCAATAAAAAGCAGAACTCCAGGTCAGAGCTTTTCCTCTTTTTCTATGACTTTGCTGTGTGCCCCTGGGTGTGCCATGTACCCTTTAGGACTTGTGAGCAATAAAACTTGATTTTTCAAAGTTCCTTGATTGGTATCACTAAGGTCCATCTTGTAATAGTAAGAAGAACCACAAGGGCTGGTCTAGCCCCACAACATTGGCTCTTGTTGGAGAAATGTCTATGGGGACTCGCCACAAGTAGTATAGGCCCACATGACTGCCCAAGGCATTTCTAGCCAATAGCTGAGACCAACATAAAACATACACAAAACTCTGCCTCAATAGCATACTAGTTTGAATGGAGGCCACCACGTTTCTAAGCTTCCTAACAAACAACTCAAAGAGGAACATATAGGTGGACATATATGTTTAGTCTCAAAAATTACTCAGAAGAGGCAGAGTGTTCCTGATGCTAAAATCATAATGAATTTGTTCTAAGAGTTCTAATAGAGAAAACATAGCTTAATGTGCACTGTTCTCAAAATCCTTGTAATAGTGAGTTTCATTCTCAAAATCCTTGTAGTAGTGAGCTTCATTCCTCAAAATATTTTAAGATCTAAACAAATATTGCTGAATAAAAAAATATTTCAGGGACACTTTTCCAAGGGGAAAATACATCTAATAATATCCAAGTAGACTGTTCTCTAGTTATCTAGATTCTATATTAATCAAGGGATAGACTTAGAAAGGGGAATGGGATGGAAATTCATTAGCTTCTGTTCATTAGTGACGGACTTTTCAAAAACATTAAGTAAAAGGAAGTCAAGATTGAATTCCCGAATACTTTTGTAAAATTATTTAGTTTTGTTGGTCAAGTCAGAAGACTGTGCTTTGGCAAGCAATTGAATGGGATTAAGGGCCAATCACATAGTATGTAATTATGATACAGCAAAGAATTGTCAGCAAGCCCCAACAGTTAAAACCAGAAATAGACAAGACCATTTAACTCACTGTGCTTATTTCTCACTGCACATTCTTGACACATTGATGAAGATGTTTTACAATGATGGGAACGTTTCAATCGCTAGGCCAGAGAAGCCCTGATTGCAAGGGAATGCCTAGAAGACCACACCCCACATATCCCCTTCCAGGTCCATGATCACTGACTGAACATATACCAACCCCCACCCATGATCATGTGTTCTCTGCCTACTCAAGTGCTCTCACCTACTTAAAACTCTAGGTGTCTGTTTTGCCAGCAGAGAGGTGGTCATTAAAGTCTGAGTGTGCCACCTCCCCCAACTACTGATACCCAAAATAAGTTTCTCCCTTTCTTTTTTCCAAATCCAAGTCTCTTGACTTATTGGCTTCTCTTGTGAGAACTTTATCGGATTTGTTCCGCAATAGTGTTGGTATACCCAGCCAGGAGCTAAACTTTTGATCTGTCCAGCTCCCTTGGGATTCTCCAGGATGGAGCCATCAGCCAGGGGAGCATGCCAGGGTTTACCCATTCATTTCCTGAGTTAGTGGTTGTAATAGATCATTGGGTAACAGCATGATGTCCCACAGTGAGAGTATAGTGGCATATGATTAATGGTGTATCTAACATTACCATGCTAAGAATGCCAAGGTAGGAGTAGCTAATGTGAATTTCATTCCTATTTAGTATAGTGGCCAGGGCAAGCTGCCCCAAATGAGCTAAAAACAACTGAGACCCTATGGGCTCAAAAGAAACTTTTGCCCCTCCCTTAATAACATAGAATTATCTAAATTGGGGGTCTTCCCAAGAATAAGTGTTTATTAGCAGAGATAAATTTTTTTCTGAGTGACCCACCTGTACGGCAGGGCAAACATCTAATTACCAAACATCTGCTCTTATTGCTCTGTGTAGTGCATTCCTTTCCTCTGAAGTTCCAGGACCCAACCCCTTCTCCTTAGTTCAGAATGACATATAGACTTCATTTCCCCTGTCTTTTGAATTTCCATGCCTGTGTGGATTCCCCATATGTATACCATCAAATTTGATTTTCTCCTGTTAATATGTCTCATGTCAATTTGATTCTTAGTCCAGCTGTAAGGATCTTGAAGGAGAAAGGATATTTTTGCCCCCATCCCCTTGCCATTAGAATGGCAAAATTATCCAGATAAGAGTGACATATAATTTATTCAATAATCCTTAGTTTTTCCCTTATTCATTAGGTGAAATATGCCCTTTCCTTTGTTGACAGGTTTTTTTTTTCTTCTCTTTCAGAGTTTTCAGCTAATTGGTGTGTGGACCAGGAGTGCAAGAGCCTTTGGTGTCTAATATAAGCAATTGATCTTATTCTATTATTGCTAATAACTGTAGATCATAGCTAAAATCTGCTAGGAATCTATGATGAGACCTAAAATTAAGAAAAAAAAAAAAGACCTGAACTTTAAAGTCAATATCCAAGCATGTGCAATCTTCTTTGGGATACAGCATAGTGAAATAAATTAGCTTTTGTAGGGGTGAAAAAATTTTCCCTTCTTCCCTTTTAGATTTTTTTGGCTGCTCTATAATTAAATTGACAAAAGACAGATAAGTAGGAGAAAGACAAGCAAAATGACTTATGGCAAAGGCCCATACAGATAGGAAGATTCAAAGGGCAGTCAGGCAATTGAGGTTTATGTAACATACTGAATTAAGGAAAGAGGTAGGGGTTTGGGATTTACAAAGGAGAGGAAAGCCATTCACAGGAAGGCAGAGGAGATGTTTAGAAAACAAAGGTACCCCGTTATACAGATAAGTTTCTCAAGCGAAAAAGTATCTCTGGTAACAGCCCTCTTCCTGGTATAGTCTCCCCTTCCAATGTAAATTTAGGCAGTTGAGTGGGGAGCTAAAGAGCTTTTTCTGAATATGCTGGGTTTTGATTGCCTGTAGCTCAAAATAATCCTCATGCTAGGGTAACATATTTGGGGTGATAAATTCTGATCCCCTTTATTTATAATCACAGTTGTCTGCACATTATATGAATTCCTCAGAAGAATATTATTTGCCAATTCTCACAAAATGAAATTTTTATTTGGTGTTACATATAAAATTCTTACATCCTCCACTTTTTACCGAGAATCTCAAGAGTCTGATAAAAGATATTTGAACATTCTAATTAATGCTGTTCTATCTTTTGTTCACCAGACAATAACAATCCATTCACCTTTGCACAATCATGCTGTCGCCAGCTAGGCCCCAAGACCTGACCTGTACTGCTCATCTGCTTGTACTCACTCACCTTTGTCCAAAATTTTTCCTTAAGCTCTTCTTTCCAGCTTATCTCATAACTCAGGCAAAAGACCCTGTAAGCATAGCATCCTATGATGTAAACCAAAACTACCCTTTTAGCAGTAACAACTGCCCAAAGAGTTCTGGCCTGCCTAGACCACCAAACATGTTTGAACGTAAGCCCTGACTCACTCCTGCACAGATGGACCACGGAGAGACCCATGGAGTGACTGATAATTACCTTTATCTCATTATAATACTAAAATCTCCATCCAAGGCTGGGCACAACACTCATTTAGATAACAATGTTTTTTAAGACACATGCACCACCTTAAGCCTGACCCTACAGAAGATAACAAGGCTCCCGTATCTAAATATTCACCCTAACCTTAAATAAAAAGAAAAAAATTTACCCTTGTTTGGAGAGTCAGGGCTTTGGAATTTATTCCCTATGATCTCCTTATTTGCTACAAATAAAGTTTCCTTTGTGTGACAATTCCACCTGGTGTAGTTTCTGTATGTGTCTCACCAAGGAGGAAACTCAAGTTAGTTCAGTTACAATGCCAAGTTCAGTAACTGTAGATCAAATGATAGCTATTGAGAAGGTAGGGGACAAGGGAGGCTGCCCCAAGATAGACCACTTTGGCATGAAGACTATTTTTGAGTTAAAAGCAACCAAAACTCAGTAGATTAAGAAAAAGCCTTACCTCTTCCACAGTTGCCTAAGAAGAATTTAGAAAGAGTACCTATACCAGGAAAAGAGTTATCACCATAGATAACTACATTATACTATCAACTAGGTCTGGTTCCCAGGCAGGAACCTAGCAAGCCCAGTGAGATCATAGTCCTCTATGTCCCATTGTTTGCTGAGTCAGGACCCAACATTTGCTTCCTAACTCTTCCTTACTCTTTTTCACCTTCCTGTCAATCAAATTCCTTCCTTTGGAAGTCCCAGACCCTTATCCCCTTCTCCTTATTCTGATTGATATATATCCTTCATTTTGCCTGTCTTTGGAAATACTTAACTGTGTATGGGACTGCCTATACATTTGCTATTAAATTTGATTTTCTCTTTGGGGCACCTGGGTGTATCAGTTGGTTAAGCTTCTGACTTCGGCTCAGGTCATGATCTCACAGTTTGTGATTCGAGTCCTGCATTGGGCTCTGTAGTGACAGCTCGGAGCCTGGAGCCTGCTTCAGATTCTGCATCTCCCTCTCACTCACTGCTCCTCCCTGCTCGTGTGTGTGCGCTCTCTCTCTCTCTCTCTCGCTCTCTCTCTCTCTCTCTCTCTCAAAATAATAAAATAACCATTAAAAAATAAAAATAAATGATTTTCTCTTTTAACTCTGTTTCCTGTCAATTTGATTCTTAGTCCAGCTAGAAGGACTTAGAAAGGGACAGGAAACTCTTCCTCTCCAACAATAAATACAAGAATTATCTTAGAATACTATTACTCTTGGAAAAAGTAATATTTTTAAAAAAGGCATAGTGAAAGTCCAGGGATTTATAAAATTAAATAAAACCAGCTTTGACTATTCTTCTACTACCCAGAAGTGACCTTGTCTCCCTGGTTTTCAAGTTAAAGGCAGCAAAGGGCTGTGGTTAAATATGTTGCCTCAGACCCCTTTGCTGGTGCTGAATCTGGCTTGGCTACTTACTAGATGTGTAACTGAACAATTTATTTGTCATGCTTCAGTTTCCTCATCTGTAAAATAGGGACTATATTAGAAACTTCCTCATTAGATTCTTATGATGATTACTTCTTAAATGAATTAATATTTGTAATTTTTTTTGTAAATACTTGTAAATTATTCAAAACATTGTCTGGCACACATTAAGTGTCATAAAATAACTGTTAAATTACTAAATAAAGGTTTTAGTATATATGTTTTTTAAAAGGAACAGTAGAATTATCTGCTTATAATTTTGTAATGAATAAACCAACAGTACTTTGTATAATTCTGGCCAGGATAAAGTACCTTTAGGAATATGTTACAATTCATAACGTTTTTACATTCATAAATAACCAACCATTTGACTTATAGGTAGTTCACTGTCAGCAATGCCATTTATCAGATTAAAGCAAATTTACTGAATTTTCTTTACTGTGTTTTAACTACATACACTGTCACTACCAAAATCTGTTAGAGCCAAAAACAAACAAACAAACAAACAAAAAAAAAAAAAAAGAGAAGAAGAAGAAAGAGGGAGAGTCAAAATAAATTGTAGATGTTTGAAGATGTCTGTATGCTTAGAGTTAGAAAAAATGTGTCAAGACAAAAACACAGCTGAAGTATGGTTATGGCTAAATGCCTCAAATATAAACTCTTTGGTAAGTACTAAATAAGTTCTACATCTGGCTGGCCGATTATTATTCATTCTACTTCCTAGGGGGAATATCACAAATGACAAAGCATATGTTGATTTGGGATCAATTCAATAAAAACTCTTTCTTATGCAAATATTTATCTTAAATTCCATAAAGCTACTAATGAAGGCAACAATTTTGAACAGACAATAGATTTCTGCAAACCCTGGGGACACTGAGGGCCTAGATTTTCAAAGATAAACTGAGATGCCTATTGTGTAATACTTAAGAAAGTCCGTTATATTGTTTAAATCTTGTTAAAGTATGCCTGTGTTTCTTTGTAAGCAGAAAAAATTTATATACAGAGATTCGAACAAAAGTTAAATATGCACTTCTAGAATAGCATAGTGGAGCTACAATGCTTCCTGTCCTAAATGCTTTCCATATATTATTTGACTCAGCAATGGCCATGAAGTAGGTAGCATTTTTTTGATTCATTAAAACACACTGAGACAAAGAAGTATTAATTATCTAAAATTATTTTACTGTATTATAATGTTTGCTTGATTATTGTACATCTCCTTCACTAGAATGTAGTCTCCAAGACAGCAGTGACCTTGCTCTGTCTTTTCACAGCCATATCCTCAGTGCTTAGAATACCTTCTTGCATCTAAGTATTGAAGAATGAAAGAATATCAAATTAATGAGCTTGCTAAGATCTCAAAACCGGTAATTTGTTAGACTAGATGCACATTCGAATCACCCCAGATGATTTTTCTTTTTTATGACCATATTAAAAAAAAAACCCAAAACAATAACAATAACAAAAGACAACATAGAACAGCATTGTTAGAAATTTCTAGCCAGGCTTTGAAAATCACAATGTCTTTTATCAAGTTCTGCTCAAAGCAAAGTTGATGTTGTAACTCTAATACTCATTTTTCTCAAAAACAGCTGCATAACTTTGGATAAGGTACTTAGCCACTCTGAATAAGAGTAAACCTTTAATATTGGGGTAATGAATATTTGATATGTTAGTATTTGTAAAGCTCTTAAAATAGTGTTTAGCATTTCATAAGCGCTTCAGTAAAAGTTAGCAATTATTGTCATTATTGTATTAAATTAATTACAAGCAACCATCTTACCTTTTCCAAATTTGTGCTAGGAAATATTAAAAATGCAAGTATATCCAGATGGTCATCTTTTAAAAGAGAAGAAATTTGCTTCATCTTGTTTATTAAAAAAATTTTTTTTTGATTTTTTAAATTTGATTTTTAAACATTTTTTGAACAGAAAAAACAAACAAACCAGTGTATGTCTTTGCCTGAACTACTGAATGATCAGAAAGAAAATTCACAATCATGTTCATAAAAATATTTTATATATGCAATTATATAAACCTACATATATATTGGAGATTTTATGACACAAAATTTATAACAAATAAATTCTCCAATTGCTGGATGTTGTTCTTCCAACTAATACACTGTTGTTGATTATTTATTCTTTACCAAACACTTCCAATAACAAACATGCCAGAGAAGAAATTCTTTTTGGCCAATTTTCTGAAACTTGAGGTGGCTGACTTTGGCTAAGTTATCAATTACTAGCTGCAAGAGTAGGGATGGCTAAAGAACAAAATTAAATTATTTTGACCATGTGAGGTAAAGTTCAAAATTAAAATTCAAAACTCATTCTCCCTGATTTTTTATTCTGCTCAGTCTCAGCCAAAGATGTCAATGCCTGCAGAGATGTGAGCACCTCTAAGCCTCTGTAGCCTGTGTTCTCTTCCATGGGGATCACAGCGGTCCCTCCTGTACCTCAGAGTTCTAATGAGTCTCTCAAGTGTCTTACTTTAAAAAAGCTAAGGAATTAGCAGAATTAATAAGATGACCATCATGCTGGCTCCTCACCCACTAAATTAAAAAAAGTACTAGGGCACCTGGGTGTCTCAGTTGGCTAAGCATCCGACCTCAGCTCAGGTCATGATCTCACGGTTCATGAGTTTGAGCCCTGCGTCGGGCTTTGTGCTGACAGCTCAGAGCCTGGAGCCTGCTTTGGGTTCTGTGGTCTCCCTCTCTCTCTGCCCCTCCCCCTTTCATGCTCTGTCTCTTTCTCTCTCTCTCGAAAATAAATACACATTTTTTTTAAAGTACAAATAAAAATGTCCAACACTAGCACTTAACATTATTAATTCAGGTAAATATAGGAATCCAGAATAGTTCCAAAATATAAAGCAGAGATGAGGGTGTCTCACATAAGAGAGTAATGGAGAAAAATCGGTTTTTGCCTCAGATGATGCCACTTTTTTCTGTGCTGGTTGTCCATAGTTTACAACTTGGGCTCAGAAAGTTAATTCGGAGGCTCTCCTCTCAAGTGGTCAATTTGACATTGTACATAGTCCTGTTGGAGGAAAAGCCATTGATGTATATTCTCCCCCCTCTCAGAAAATGACATTTTGGCTAGTCTGTACTAAATGTGGCTGTCCAGCACATTCAAACTCTACCACTGGACACGTTCCTCCTATGCTCAGTTGGGTAGCACCTCTAGGGATGACATATCTTCCACAGGCTTTCCATTGAGACTTAACTCCTACAGAAGATTTCTCCATCTCTACATTTGTATGTTTGTTTTCAGGAGATTTCTGAACTGAGTCTGTAGCTGATACCTCTGAAATGTAGGAACAATAGTGCAAGTTAGAACAGTAGCACTACTCATGCTCCCCAAGACACTGACCTTCTGGGATTTTTGAAAGGCGTGTGTAGCATGAGGCCTTGAGCAGCATTTTATCTGCTATATCTTTTTTTTTTTTTTTTTTTTAGCATTACTGGGTTGTGCCTCAAGCACTGTTTCTCTATACTCTTTGTTTGCTTTAGGAAGGTTTAGCTCAGTTGATACAAGTTCCATTTGTTTCTTTTTCATCTTTAGTACACTCAGACAAAAACTGGCCCACAATCCTTTTTCTCCTTTTCCTTTTCTTTCTTGCCCCTACATCTGTTCCTTCCTCCACTTTCACTATCTTCTTTCTGTTGTTCGTGTTGTCTCTCATAGAATAGTGACAATTAGTTCAAGGACTCACAAACCATCCACTGATCAACTAAATCTTGTCTATCTCAAAGTTCTTGATTTGGAAGAATCACACCCATTACTTGTCCTCCCATCATGACATTACCTAAGACCTAGAATCAATCTTCGTCTTCCCACCTCTATCCCCTGTGCTTCAACATGTTTCTTTCTCTAGACCTTCTTTTAGAGGCCTAATTTCATACATCCCTCAGGCACAGCCAGTATCTGTAGCTCCATCTCTAATATTTTTTTGAAAATAATCTTACTCGGGGCGCCTGGGTGGCGCAGTCGGTTAAGCGTCCGACTTCAGCCAGGTCACGATCTCGCGGTCCGTGAGTTCGAGCCCCACATCGGGCTCTGGGCTGATGGCTCGGAGCCTGGAGCCTGTTTCCGATTCTGTGTCTCCCTCTCTCTCTGACCCTCCCCCGTTCATGTTCTGTCTCTCTGTCCCAAAAATAAATAAACGTTGAAAAAAAAATTAAAAAAAAAAAAAAAAAGAAAATAATCTTACTCATCCCTTGAGTATTTTTTTCCCCAATATCCCTGGTCTTTCCTTCTTAAGTAAGTGAAATGTTTTCTGTAATCATGTGGCCTACATGTAAAGGATATAGTTACTGAATTGCTCTTGCTCTGATGACTTAAGAGGTACCTTCCGATCATTTTCTAGATCTAAGTTTGCTTTGGAGGAATGGTCTAATCTGTTTTTTCAGACTTTGCTCCATCAGGGACTCAAAACGATCTAGCAACAGCTTAACACATTTTCCTGCTTTATTTACTTCTTTAAGGGTAATTATACCTGGAAACATCAAATTTTCCCTTCAATATATAATTTTTCCAGTGATACAGTAACTCTTTTTTCTTCTAATTGAATCAGTCTGTCTTCTTCACACCCTCCCCACTCATTCTTATCAGTTGTTCTTTTCTCTTCAAAGCTCTTTTATAGGCCATTACATTTTCTCTTTGAGGAAACCTGTTCCTAGACACAATGTCACATCAAAGCTCTGTTTAATTATCATCTTAGATGTAGGTTTTGGCATTTTTTCTCAGTTTTATTTTAACCCAAGAAGACTGTATATTCCTTTAAAATATAGACCTATTTTCCTTTCATTTGTTCATTGATAAAAACGATAATATTTGTCTGAGTGAAGCTGAGACCTAAAGGTCTAATTTCAGGGATGCTACCAGAATTTATGCAATTAACAAATCCAGCACCAACTTGAGACTATAAAATGGATAGTG
Source organism: Prionailurus viverrinus (assembly GCF_022837055.1). Taxonomy (NCBI): domain Eukaryota; kingdom Metazoa; phylum Chordata; class Mammalia; order Carnivora; family Felidae; genus Prionailurus; species Prionailurus viverrinus. Next base: position 86,250,700 of record NC_062562.1, on the reverse strand, counting down.
AACCTTAAAATCCTGTAGATAAGTTGCATGAATCTGAAGGTTTAGCTCCAGTACTTCTCTACAGATTAAAATGAGGAATGGAATTTGGAGCAGTTAGTCCAGCATTGCCTGCCAAATCAGACACTAATGACTGAAACTAGAACTCCACTCACAGCGTCCGATAGCACACATGGGAATTGGGTAGAGTCTAAAATCCTGGCCCACACAATCCAGAGATATGGTATCGCTTTTGTTTTCCGACTCACTGGTGACTGGAGTGAGAGTGGGGGTGGTTCCACCGGATGTCACTTTTTTTGGTTTGCTATCATGATGGCCCTCATTCCACCAGCCAGGAAACAAATGCAATTTAAGTATATCTATCTATTACCATCATGCATTCTGAGTAATTAATTTTCCTTAGTAATGTAGTGTTCAATGTTGAAGCATTGTAAATATCCTTCTGATATGCCATGTCTGGTATCACTTTTTAAGTTTATGCTCTAATTGTTTAAATATAGATTTGATTCATAACAATATAAACAATATATTTGACTTTTCTATGAACCTTGTATCATCAACCATTCTAATTAATTCTAATAGTAAAATTGTAATTATAGAATAGTATGACAATATACTTTATAGATTTTTGAAATATTTTTTATCTATACAATCATGTTGACTACAAATAATGACAGTTTTATTGATTCTCTTCCTTACTTTACTGGCTAAGATAAACAGAACAATGATCAGTAGAAATGGTGACAATGGGTATCCTCATCTCATTTCTAAACTTGGGGTATACTTCTAATATTTTACAAATATATATGTATGCTTGTTTTTGAAAATAATTATATAAATATGTATGTTTTATGTAGGTTTTTGTAGTATCATGCCTTATCTTAGATTAAGAATATACTCTTTGGGGCGCCTGGGTGGCTCAGTTGGTTAGGCCTCTGACTTCAGCTCAGGTCATGATCTTGCGGTTCATGAGTTTGAGCTGCATAGGGCTCTGTGCTAACAGCTCAGAGGCTGGAGCCTGCTTCAGATTCTGTCTCTCTCTCTCTCTCTGCCCCTCCCCTGCTCATGCTCTGTCTCTTTCTCTCTCAAATATAAATAAAGATTACAAAAAAAGAAAAAAGAATATACTCTAATTACTTGTTTTAGATATTCAGAAATTCTTATATATATCTGTATTCAATTAGCAGATATTTGTTTTGAATTTTTGTGATGATGCTTATGAGAAACACTGACTCATAATTTTCATTTCTTGTGATGTTCTTGTCAGGTTTTGGTATTTTGTTATGCACATCTCAAAAAGCATAATGATAAGTTTTCCCCTTTTTACTTTTTTAAAAAAAATTATGTAAGATTTTTTTTTATCATATTGTTTTTATTGCTTTCTTGTTTAAACTCAGTTTATTTACAGATATGATCTATACTATTTACATACTTAAAATGTATTCAAACTTGCTTCCAGCATTTTGGTAAATATTCATCTCTACTTGAAAATAGTGTGTTTGCTACAATTTTTGGATATGGTTCCTATACCTGTCAAGTATGGCCAATTTGTTAATGTTATTTAAATCTACACTGATTTGTTTTTTCTACATGTTCCATCAATTTTTTGATCTGTAAAAATTTCCCACAATAATTGCTGATTTTTCTATTTGTTTTTATAATTAGGTTGATTTTTGCTTTATATATTTTGTAACTATGTTATTAGCTGCAAATTTAGAATTTCATATCTTCTGGTGGATTAATTAATTTTACCATTGTTAAAATCCATTGCCAACTCGGATAATGTTTTTGCCACAAGTCTGTATCAAACATTGTATAGCTACTCACTCACGTTTTCAGTAGTTGTTGCTAGTATTTGCACGGGAAATTTTCAAATATTTCTTTTTTAAAGTTTATTTATTGAGAGAGAGAGAGAGAGAGAGAGAGAGGAGGGGCAGAGAGAGAGGGAGAGAGAGAATCACAAGCAGGCTCTGAACTGTTAGCATTGAGCCCAACGTGGGGCTCGAACTAACAAACTGAGATCATGACCTGAGCTGAAACCAAGAGTCAGATGCTTAACTGACTGAGCCACCCACGTGCCCCACAAAGATTTTCTTTTAATTATCCTCTTATTCTCCCCTCTGATAACTATTAATTATGCACTCTTTTGTTTTGATGGTTACATTGGGGATACTAGTGTATGTCTTTTACTTACTACAATGCAAAAGTACAATGGTATTTTCATCATTTCCAAGACAATGCAAAGACCTTAGATCAATTAGGTCTCTTTTAGTTCCCTCCTCATTGTGCTTTCTTTGCCAGGTATATTGACTTGTATATTATTATTGTTTTATACAATTAATATTAACTTTGATTTGCTTATCTATTTCCCCTTTCCAATGTTTTTTTATTCCTTCCTGAATTTGTATGCTTCCATCACAGGTGATTTTCTCCTGTGTCATAAGAACTACTTTAGAAGAAGTCTATTTGACCAAATTTTCTTTTTTTTCTTTTTTTCTGAGAAATCTTTGTTTGCCTTCATTTTTTTAAAATCATGTGTGTGTGTGTGTGTGTGTGTGTGTGTGTGTGTGTGTTCATAGCACAGGGTCTGAGACATAACTATTTTCAAACATATAAAAGCATCTGCAATAAATTTTGCGTGTATTTTTTTTTTAAAGTTACAAATATCCTATTTTGACGTAGAACCATCCACTTTGCAAGGCACTAACCTTTCCTGGAACATTTCCATGCAACCTCAAACTCAACTACTACAAAGAAAAAAAAATCCTATTGTTAAAATATTTACTATTACCCTTTTGGAAGAAAGCAGTATCATTACATTCCTCTACTGAAATCAAAAGAGAAAATTTATATTCAGGAATGAACAACAAAATTGTTCTTTATATTATATATGGATATTTCATCATATTCCTTAGAAACAGAATTGCATAATACTGCTGTGAACAAAATCAGAGATTTTGAAAAATTTTTTTTTACATAGTGCTATATAAAACTTCCTCAAAAAAGCCCAAATGAAAACCGCAGCCTGTTTCATACATAAGACATTTCATCTGAAATAGGTTTAGACCTTTATTTACTCTGTTCACACACAAAAAGACAACTCAGAACTATAGCTGAAGGCTTCCAACTCTGTTTACACAACCAACTCCTGACTTAAATTCTTCTTGACAGACTTTATCAAGAATTATGTGAAACTAAGGACTTCTACCAAAGAAAACCCTGATCAAAAGGCATTTTGCATCAATCAGTTCTTACGGCAAAACAAAACTAAAACAGAGACAAAACTTACTCGAATTTTTTCCCTGGGTCTAGATAACACCTTAAAAAAGTACATATTCCAGGGTTCCCCGGTGGCTCAGTCAGTTACGTGTCCGACTTCAATTCAGGTCATGATCTGGCAGTTTGTGAGTTTGAGCCCTGCGTCCGGCACTGTGCTGACAGCTTGAAGCCTGGAGCCTGCTTTGGATTCTGTGACTCCCTTTCTCTCTGCCCCTCCCCCGTTCACGCTCTGTCTGTCTCTCTGTCTGTCTCTCTCAAATATATATAAAAACTTTAAAAAACTTAAAAAATTGCATATTATATCTGCAATCAAACATATATACATTCAAAATGGTTCTCAGCCTGTAGTCTATATTATAAAGTATTTAAACAAAATAATAAGACAACAGTTTCAGGCTCTTTTTAGTAATTAGTAGAAATAGTAGAAGAATTAATGTTATAGCTTTCTTTTTAAATTAGATCTTAGATAGAACCTGTGTTCATAGTGGGTGGAACAGAATTTCCATCTTTGAAACAGAGGTACCTATAGCTTCATTTTGTAGGTTTAAAGCTTACCATTAGCTTAGGAATCTTCCGTAACTTCCATTGCCTAAATGTTCACTGGAAACCAATCTTGCTCACAGAAAGATCTATTCTTT